>NC_046165.1:91589464-91731964 GCF_011064425.1 Rattus rattus | reverse complement strand
TAGACACACATTCGCACAAAAATGTGTGAACAATGCACATGGACGATGTGTTCCACAAATGGATTACCTAATGGGTACAAATTTCTTGGTAGAATGTATAGAAAATGCATTCACTGGGGGAGGGAAGGGAAGGAATGCTGATGGAGAGGTTGCTGTGCACTGGGTGTCACAGACCCCCTTAAAGCGAAAGACACAGGATTTGGCTCTTCCCTAAGAGGGCTTATAGTAAGGGTTCAGTTCACACGGCTTTGTTTTTAATATCCTGACCTCTCTGACTCTCAGTTCTCAGAGGGCTGGGCTGGGCTGGGCTGGGCTGGGCTGGGCTGGGCTGGGCTGGGCTGGGCTGGGCTGGGCTAGGCTGGGCTGGGGCTGGGCTGGGCTGGGCTGGGCTGGGCTGGGCTGGGCCGGGTTAGAATTGGCTTACAGTGATTCTTACCTGATAGACCATCTTTTCTGAGCAACAACATGAGTTCATTGATAATTTAGACCAAGTCCTGTGCTGAAAACCTTGCTGCTTCATTCACTCTTCAGATAGCCTAGCGATTCCTACTGAGGAAAATGTCTCCAAGTGGGATTCACCTGGGAAGTAGGAGCTCTAGTTGACAAGAGAGAGAAGAATAAAAACTATACTTCAAGGACATGAGACATTGGTGCTAATGACTTCAAGCCTTGACTATACCATCATCCCAGCAAACAGAGATGGATCTTGTGTACTACCCTAGGGATGGCACCCCTGACATGATGCACCAGCCTTAGTATGTGCCTACCAAGCATGTACTTGCATTCTAAGATGAGTCCCATCACAGAAGAACGCAAGCCAAATAATGACAGAGCTGGTAGTACAAATGGATCCCGCCCTCACCTCCATGTGAAGCTTCTCTGTTGGCTTGGTTTCTCTGTGCTCAGCCTGATCAAAAAGATTCTTTAGAAATCCAGGTGTAGTGGTTTCTTAGTCAGAGTTTTACTGCTGTGAACAGACACCATGACCAAGGCAACCTTTATAGAGGACACTTAATTGGGGCAGGCTCGAGGGTTCAGAGTTCCGGTCCGTTATCACCAAGGTGGGAGCATGGCAGACAAGGCTCAGGAGGAGCTGAGAGTTCTACATCTTGTTCCAAATGCAAACAGGAGAAGACTGGCTTCCAAGCAGCTAGGAGAAGGGGCTCAAAGCCCACCCTCAAAGTGACATATTTCCTCCAACAAGGCCACAGCTCCTAATAGCGCCACTCCTTGGGCCAAGCATATTCAAATTGCCACAGGTGGTACACGCCTTTGATCCCAGTAGAGGTCTCTGAGTTTGAGGCCAGCCTGGTCTACAGAGCAAGTTCCAGGACAACCAGCACCACATAGAGAAACCACATCTCAAATTCAGGTCCTTTGCCTTTGAGGATTACCTGGACTAGGATGAGCTACACCAGGCTCTACCCTGATTAGCTTGCTTGTTAAAACCCGAGAGGAGATCTTTGTAGAAGATAATCTTCTAAATTCCAAAGTATAACTTGTGAAGAATGGGGAAATAGCAGCAATAAATTGTGAATTCTTCAAGCTGGCTTGGAGACAGACAAGTTCGGACCCTAGCAACCTGACAGGACCAGCCAATCTAGGAAGAAGCAAGAGAAGCCTAATACACATTTAAGGAAGCATTTGTAGGCTTAGATTTTTCAAAAACCTACTTTAATTTTGCTTCTTTGGCTTCAACCTCCCTCTAGCCCACCACCTACCAGAGGCAGGGGAAAAAGAAAGGTTAACAGGAAACAGGGATCGTGGACCTGTTAGAAATAGTTCTTTGGAGCTATTCCAATCTTCATTGTCAGCAGTCCAGTCCTCTAGCAAAACACCAAACATGAATCAGCAGTGACAATCCAGTCCACTTGGCAAACACCAAACATGAATCCGCACCTTGATCCAGAAGAAACCTTGAGGATCCATCAATCAGCACAAGTCACAGAAGTGGCAAAAAGTAACCTGAACACCACCAGAGTTCTCTGTTGTGCTTCTCTCTACAAAGTCACGACAAGCAGAGATCATTGAAGAAAGCAAGGTGAACCAATGCAAGAGCCTTGTCAGAGAAGATCGGCATCAGAGAATCCCAAGGATAACAGCAAAGAGCTGCAAGGCAAACCAAAGCAAGAGCACCGTCCACTGTCTTGGATTATATTTACACCCTTCCCAAACATCACGAATCCTCTCATGCATCCACTCCAGCAAAACATCACATGCCCTTTCAACAGACAGCTTCCAGAAAATACACCACGGGTGTGTTCCCGGCAAGGCACCCTCTCCTGAAACAGTTTCCAGAAAAACATCCCGTGACAGAGCTGATTCCCCAATGAAACCAGAAAGTCCCACTTCAGGCATTTGCTCTCAGAATCTCACAGATGTAGGCCTTAAAAAGGAAAGTCCCTCTGGGATGCTCCATTTTCGTTGACTGCTCGATTGGATTTGAAGTCACGTAGGAGACACACTTCTGAAAACAACTGTGAAAGGACTTCCAGAGAAGCATAACCTAAGGAGGGGATATCTGCACTGCAGGGAGACAGCACCAGCCTGCGGACTAGGAAACAGACTTCATAAGAGGGCAGGCAAGGAAAAAGTTAACTGAATGAAGGCACTTGCCTCTCTGCTTCCTGACTACTGATGCAAGGTGGCCAGCTCTTCAAACTCCTGTACCATGCCTTCTATGACTGTGAGACGAGATAAGCCCTCCTTTCCTTAACTACATTTATCATGTGTTTTATCACAATGATGCGACCATTAACCAATACAACCTCAACGTAAATGTTCCAGGCATCTCTCGGGCCAAACCCTAAAAATGACTTGACTCTGTCACAACTAGGCAAGTGGGAAAGAGCCCATAACTCCTTGGACCTCCTTGAATGAGGGAAGGGAGCAGTGACTTCCAATTGGCCCTTGAACCTAGAAAACTTGTGAGTCAGAAACAAAAGTTCAGAATGATGGGTTCACACAAGTATAAGCCATAGATTAGTCCCAGTAGTTGTCTGGGTTCCTTTGGGAAAAGGTTCAGGAGAGAGGTCTGGCCCTCAGCAGGATGAGCTCCAAACACCCGACGCTTTCAGCCATAGAGAGAAGGAAACGTGGCTTCACCCTATGGTTCTGAGAAACTCACCCAGGTGAGGGCATGAAGCCACCAGGAGCAGTGGGTAACCCCAGATCTGGGAAGCTGTCTTAATTAGGGTTTCTATTACTGTGAGGAGATACCATAACCTCAGCGACTCTTATAAAGCAAAGCATTTAATCGGTGCTAGCTTACAGTTTAGAGTTTTGGTCCATTGTTGTCATGGCAGGAAGCATGGTGGCATACAGGTAGACTTACTTAGTGCTGGAGAAGGAGCTGAGAATTCTACATCTGGATCCACAGGCAGGAGGGACGGAGTCACTAGGCCTGGCTTGAGCTTTCGAGACTTCAAAGCCCACCTCCAGTAACACACTTCTTCCAATAAAGCCACACCTACTCCAACAAGGCCACACCTACTAGTGCCACTCCCTATGAGCCTTGGTAGTCAAACCACCACAGAAGCCCAGTACAAAACCCACTACCCCCTTCTGGACTTCACAGCAGCCACTGTCACCAACTCAGCTTCAGTTACAGATCTGTGACTGGACCAATCTCTGCTGACAGGAATAACCCAGTCCCGTGGTGGCTTCTACTCATAGGCTGACCTTCATGGAGACAGCTCATGCCTATTTAGAATGGAACAGATCTAATGAGAGGTTTCACATTCCCCAGTGGAAAACCTGGGTATTCTTGGAGGAGGGATGTTTGCTGGGTGGGTCATCTGAACAATGAAAGCCCTTTTAGGATCTGTACCCTGGCGTGTGATGTGCAAGTGTAGGCCAAATAAACCCTTCCCTCCACAGATTGCTTTCTTTGGTGGTATTGTTTCAGTAATAGGAGCCTTTTCCAGAACAGGCCCTGTAGTGTCTATCCCTGAGTCCCTGTGATATGTGGGCATCCTCTGTAGACCTTGCTGATTCTGTTTCGCTCATCTTTCTCCCCCAATCTCCTCTGAAAAGTCTCGTGCTTGATGCACACTCAGGAAGAATTTGCTGACGTTCTGAAAGAATGAATGAAGATCTGTGCTGGGGCTGGCCCCCAAACTTTTATTAACTGTGAGGTTAAAAGCTATCAAGGGTCATGGACGCCACAAAGGGGCACAGGGAGTGAGTCCATTAACACCTGCCTTTTTTATTTCCAAATCGAACTGTTGCATGAGGTTTGGGGTGATGTAACCACTCGGCAGGGTTGGCCAGGATTTACGAGGTGGGGGATGTAGAGCCAGGTCTGAGCAGGCAGCCGGTGAGAAGCACTTGCCCTAATGCCCTCACTTGGACTACTCCCGAAAATAATGGTTGTTAGACAACTTGGCAGGTACACCCTTCCCCCTTTGCCCAGGGTGAATCTGGTTGAGTCACTTTTTCCTGGGCCAGTAGAGAAGGGTGCCCAGTTCAGACGAAGCTTTGTGCTGAGAGAGGAAAGGAAAGGAATTTTGGAGCCTAGAGGGTAAAGAATGGTCATCGGGCTCAGCCTTGGGTCCAGGGAACAGGAACAGGGCCCATGAGAACCCTCTCTAGTAGGTTTGCACTGTGTAGAGAATGCTGCGTTGGCCAGCATGGAGTCCATCTGGGAATGCTAATTTGTTATCTCCTATCTAACAAAGGAGGGACTAACCTCTACTAGAAGTTCCTGGAAATGAGGCTGCAGCAGCAGGGACTCACTAACTACCACAGGGCATGCGAGGGAGGGACAGAGGGAGGGAGAGAAGGAGGCAGGCAGTCTTCCCCTCCGGGCCTTCCCACCAGCACTTGGGTCTGAATGATGAATTTTCAACTGGGTCATTAAATGCTGATTAAAGTACCAGAGGAAAGGACAGGAGGGAAAAAAACAACATCAACTGTTGTACATACACACACACGCCGCCGCCGCCCCCCCCCCGACTCCCAGCCCCCCTCCCTGTTCTCAAGCTTCCTCCAAGTTCGTTCCAAGCCCCCATTGGAAATGCTGTAAAGGGCCAGGTTAATTAAGTCCTGTATATTACCAGCACAAACACTTCCAACTTTATTCTAGCGGCTCGGTGAGCGAGGAGGACGGGGCCAGGCAAGGTCCAGGCAGCTCGGGGTAATAAAACAGAAGACTCAATTACCTTGTACATTTGCAGTTTTTATAAAAATCATTTAAAGCCCTTCCAATGAAAACCACAGCAGAAAAGGTTCAGGATCCTGAAACCCAAAGAGAGCATCGGGGCCTAGGGAGCATGGCTGTGAACAGACCTCAAGGCCATCCTGGCCACCTCCTTTTTGCCCTGGGAAGTGAACCCTTTAAGAGGGCATCTCCAGGGAAAAAGATAACAAGGAAAGGGACTCTCCAACTAAGCACTGAGTACCCATGGGAAAGCACCTGTGGGAAAGGACCCACAAAGTCTGGGGCACAGAGCTAGTGCTTCCTACAGTTCACTCAGACATTTGCAGGTGCCAAGACTGAGGGGAAAAAGTGAATCTTTGGTGCTCAGGCAAAGGAGATCAAAATCCCTCAGGTCTGCATGGTTCTTCTGTCTGATTCTAGCCTCTTGATTCAGGCCTACCATCTGCCTATCATGTCCCCATAGGGGAGCAGGCTCTGGAGAACATGCACATAGAACTCAAATCCCAGTTTCACCACTTCCTAGCTGGTTGCCTTTAGACAAATTGCTTAACCTTTCTGAACCTTAGAGAAGTAACTTCCTTCACCTGCCTTGCTCACAAAGAGACAGTTGTGTAAAATGCTCAGTCCAGAGCTGTAGAGGACAGACAGACTGTGGTGATTTGATAGAGAATGGCCCCCAGATGTTCCTATGTTCAAGTATTTGGTTCCAGGTTGATGGAACTGTTTGGGAAGGATTAGGAGGTGTGGCCTTGTTGGCGAGTAGGGGTGTTACTGGGAACTGGCTTGAAGTTGCAAAAGACTCATGCCGTTCCAAATATGCTCTCTGCTTCCTGCTTGTGGATCAAGAGTGAGCTCCCAGCTGTTTCTGTTGACATGCCTTTTCTCTGTCACCAGGGACTCTAATCCTCTAGATCTATAAGCCCAATTAAATGCTTTCCTTTATAAATTGTCTAGGTCATGGTGTTTTGTCACAGCAATTGAAATGTAACTAAGACACTGTTCAATGTATGAACTCCTTACATGGACATACAAGGGGTTGTAGGGTTGGATCAACCAGTAAAGTATTTCACACGCAATTATAAGGACCTGAGTTCAGATCCTTAACCACATAGAAAACTACTAGGGGAGGTGGCATGTGCCTGTAACTCCAACTCTAGAGAAGGGCCAGAGACAGATCCATGGGACTTAACAACTATTCAACATGCTGGATTGGTGGATTCCAAATTCAGTGGGAGACTTTTTTTTGCTCGAAAAAAAAAAAAAAAAAAAAAAAAAAAGCGGAAAAATAAATTAAGGAAGTTGACCTCTGGCCTACACATGCATACTCACACATGTGTACACATACACATACCATATGTGTACACACACACGCACATGTGCACACACACACACACACACACACACACACACACACACACACACACACACACTCGAATGAGAATAAAAAATTTTCAATTCAACCAAGATACCAGAGGAGCTTTCCTTTCACTGTGAGAGGATAGTGAGATAACACTCACATCATGGTGGCTGACAGGAAGTGGAGACAGACAGCTACCCAAGCATGGTGGCAGGCAGGAAGCAGAGAAGCTGGGCCAGAACCAAAAGTGGATATCATCTTCCAGGCCCACCCACAGCAGTCAACCTAGGGGCTACCACAGAGCCCCAAAAGGTTCCACAGCCTCCCGAAATAGCACTACCAACTGAAGACCAAGTGTTCGAACCCCTGAGCCTGGGGGATGGGGGCAGCGGGGGTTAGAGGGGGTGGATATTCTTTCCAACTGCGGATGCTGTGGCATCCTGGACACCTCCTAGGTTGCCTTGTTGAAAAGCTCCTTCTGACAGAGGCTAATGAAGCACACTGATCTTCTATAAATAGCCCCGGAAACATCTCCAGCCTCTCCTGCTTCCCTAGAACCTTGGCATTGGCCTGTCAAGTAGCAGTCTATCAATGCCTTCCCTTGACACCAGACAGAGTTTTGTAGCTCCTCAGCAAACTCACGTATCTGATGTGATCCTATACAACCTACTCAGCCAAGTCACTCAGAGCAATCCAGCTGTCTCCCGAGAAGCCAGCCGCCATTTTGTAAGGAGGCCAGAGCTATACGGGAGCCACATTGAGATATTCTAGTCAAAATCCCCAGCCAACAGCCACGCGATACAAGCCATATAACTGGATAAGCCTTTGATTATTCCAGCCTTGGCACCTTCTAGCTCCTGCACACACAGAGCATACTAAATCAAACTGCAATGGCCTAGCTGGACTCCTGACCAATAAAGCCCATAAGTATAAGTGTCTGTTCGATACCATTAAATTCCATCTTAACGTTACATAACCAGAATCCATAACTGTAGTCTTCAATGCCATATTCAGTCCTGGAAGCTTCAACTAGAGAAACTGCCATGTTTCAGCATCAGGGTAGACGGGCTGGGAGCACAGTGGTTGGGGAATCGAGCATGGCCTTTCTACCCCTGTAAGGGAGTAGGATCTGCTCTGAGGTGGCAGGGGGCTACAGTGGGAAAGGAACAGGTGTCAAGTGTCAGGTGACCCTGATTTGCATCTCTTTCACCTGTCCTCTGACTTGGACGAGGCAGAGTATTTCTCTGAATCCTTCATGAATATGGTGACATTTCCCTGGGACAATATCTGGGTATACTAAATGAGACAATGTAGGCGAGCGCTTGGGCACAAAGACACTTCATACACGTCCTCATCGAAGGTCTTTTGGCAATTCCTTCACACTTACAACGCAACAGGAGGTACTTAAGTGAACGGAGGTATAAGGCAAGCCTTCTAAATGAGGACGGAAAGGACGGGTGACATCTTGGATGAGGAGATAAGGGTCAGTTTTAAAACACATGCCCATGGCCTCAGAAATGAGGCCACGAATCTCCTCTCAGAAACTGCAGCTAACGAGTCTCACTCTGTGAGCATTACAGGATTCTTCCAACTTCCTAGTTCCTCATTTCTGATGGGGTGATGTGTCCTAATTTGTAGTCACCGCCCTCCATCTGCCCCTCTGGCTGGGTTCCCTATGCTGCCCTGGAGCCCCTCTTCAAAGACCAGCAGGCCCTGGGCTCTGCTCTACTCAGGTTTCCAGAGAACCCTGATGGCATCTCCCTCCTGCTGGTTGCCCCACTGTGGACAGTAGAAGATACAAGTTCCTGTCAGAATCAAGGTCTCTAAGGATCTTAGACAGAAAGGGGCTCTTCAGCCAGTCCTGGAACCTGAAGCTGGAGGGGAGATGATTACTCAAGTGGGCACAGAAGGGTTAAAAGAGGAGGCAAAATATGGTAGAAGAGGGTTCATAGCAGTACTGGAACAAGCTGGCCGTGTGCATGAATAATTAGAACCGAGCATCAGTAAACAATGCCTTTTCCCCTCATTAAGGACAAATCTGTGTGTATAATGTGCCTATTTTCTCTTTCATTAACTTATAAATGGCCACCACTTTAAAGCCATTTAACCAGCAGTTTTGACTTGCCCATCAACCGAGAGTCAAGAGTGTCTTCTCTTACTCCCTCAGCCCACAGCTTCCTGGGAGATAGGCTATGTGGGTGCTCCTTTGAGCCTTCCAGAATAGGGTGCAGAAGGCTATGAGAGGGCAGACAGGGCCAGACTCTCTCTCTCTCTCTCTCTCTCTCTCTCTCTCTCTCTCTCTCTCTCTCTCTCTCTCATGCATGCACACTCACATGCACACACACACACACACACACACACACACACACACACACACAATCATTGGCCTCCTCTTCACCATCTCTGAGGACCTTTCCTAAATTACCTTTCCTGGGGCTCTGGGCTGCAAACGGCCCTTCCTCTTTCTATAAAGCCTTTCAGAATGGGCATCTGTCAAGAATGCAGCAACTTGGCCGGGTGTGACAGTGCCTGCTTTAATCCCAGCACTCAGGAGCAGGCAGAGGCAGGTGAATCTCTGTGAGTTCAAGGCCAGCCTGATCCACAAAGCAAGTTCCAGGACAGCTAGGGCTACAGAGAAACCCTGTCTTAGGGGAAAAAAATGTGTCAAAATATGCTGGGACCTGAGATACTGAGGGTGATCAATCCCATTGTCCTTTGTGAATGAAGCCCGATGCCTAGTAGAGGCCAATATATGTGGAAATGGAGGGAAATAAGGGCCATGCCAAAGGAAGTCCCCACTGACATGGGAAGCATTCCAAGATGTGAGTATACCTATTCCAACTGTCTAGAAACTTCCTTTAGAATTAATATAAGGTGTCTCTTATCAGGCTAAGCACTTCAGAGGACATTGACTACATGTCTCTGTGAGACTGGCTGATCTCCTAGCAAAGATGGAAGATTTAGGATTAGGGACTCCTGCTCAGTTCTAATTATCCGTAGCTCCTGCTGCATCTCCCTGCCTGTTGCTAGGTAACACCCAAAGACCCTAAACTACCTTGGAACTGGAGCCTAGCCCTTGCAGCAGCCTCCTCTTCTTTCTTAAGATCCAAAACATTTACCAACCCTCTGCCAAGACTCGGGATGGATGAGGACAATGCCAAAGGGGAAAATGACACCCCGTTTGCTCTCAGGCACACCTTCAGGTGACACTAATCCACCCAGTAATAATGAGACCAGGGACAGAGCATAGAGATCAATACTTATACAGAGCTCACTTTGAGGCTTCAGGGGTTCTGCACATTGTGAGTCCTCCCTAAAGCTCACACTCAGGAGGTGCATAATGTTTTCCCCAGTCCACAGATGAAGATTTGGAGGCCTGTGGCAAAGCAAATTATTCAAGGCCACACAGCCGTGGGAATAGAAACTGTCTATACCTAAAGCCAGGCTCTTTCCACCCCTTTTTACCGACAGTGATTTAAAGTGCTCATAAAAGCAGTGACATGGTACAGAACAGCAGGGAGAACAGAGGCACCAGTCCTTCTGGGAGGTGTTGGACCACAAATATAGGAAAGATGTACAGAGACCAAAGAAGCACTTCTCATGGTAAAGAGGGAGGAGCCCCAGTATTGAACCCATGTATCTGTGCAGATGTGAAAGGTGTGTACTCCTCAAGCCTGGTGAGGAACCATACTCATAGACTCAGAGGTTCCTAAAAATTACATCTATTGCTATCACCTCAACTTCAGACTGACTTCTAAAAGATGCAAGCTTATTCCACAGATAGGATATTCTCACCATCATGAACAGTAAGCCTCACCAGTAACTCTAGAGTTGGAAACAACCTGACCATCCATGCACAAAGGAACGGGTCAGTGAAAGAGGGCTGGTTCCTACGAAGAATGCTATTGAGCAGCTGGTGAGGGTGGAGTAGATCCATGCCAGCATGCTATAGCTAAATCTTCAACACATGTGCTGAGTGAAAAAAGTCAACTTGGACTCGGATATAGCTAGTGCTGTATCATTGATGGGGAAACAGGCCCTGCCAAACACTGTTCTTGAACAACTACTCTGTGCACACGGGCCCCCTGAGATGTATCTATCACTGATCACAGTGGCTACCTCTGGTCAGGAATGGACATAACCAGATAGGGAGAACAGAGGAGACTTCAGCTTCTGCAGGGTAACTACCTGTCCAGGTTTGCCCAGCAGCTCCTATCATCCCTCTCACTGGTGTAACCAAGAAGGTCCACCATTCACTCTCAATTGTCCACTGCTTCCATAATAATTTCAACTATGCTTGTTGTAGTTAGGGCTTCCATTGCCATGAAGAAACACCATGACCAAGGCAACTCTTATAAGGACAACATTTAATTGGAGCTGGTTTACAAGTTCAGAGGTTCAGTCCATTATCATCAAGGCAGGAGCATGGCAGCATGACTCTTCTGCACTAGGCAGAACTTCAAAGCCCACCCCACAATGGCACACTTCCTCCAACAAGGCCTCACCCCCTAATAGCACCTATGGGCCAAGCATATTCAAACCACCACAAAGCCCTACTTATCTGTGGTGCTTAATTTGTCACAATAGAAAGTTACTCACAGGGGCTGGAGCCATGGCTTAGCAGGTAAGAGTGCTTGCTGCACAGTATGAAGACCTGAGTTTGGATATAACTCCCATGTTAAAAACAAAGAGCCAGGTATGACCATGTATGTGTACCTATAGCCCCAGTAATACAGGGGACAAGAGAATCACTGGGACTTGACTGCCCACTTACCTCCAGCTTTAGTGAGAGAATGGCAGAGTAAGACACCTGATACCCTCTAGCTTCATGAATGCACAGTGCACGCACAAGTGTGCACACACATATACACATGCATGTGACACACACACACACACACATCAAATTCTCATGCAATATACAAATTTTTACAGAATATAGTAAGTTGTACTTGTGTCATTTCTACTAATGCATAGGACAAGAGATAAAGCCCCCTTCCAGGCTCCAGGCTCCCCGGTCTCACTCTTCAGAAGTGAGTGTTTGGTACAATTCCCTTACATCATGTGTGAAACCTCCAGCCATCTATAACTACATAGACTTTAAGCACACAAAGACACAGCAATGCTGTGAGCAACACAAATATTGTTCCCAAACTCTCTTTTCTCACTTAATTTTTCTCTGTCACAGTCCTCAGGAAAGCCTGACAGGCCCATTCCTTGGGTCCTGCTGGCAGGGATACCAACCTCATTATTCCGTAGAGGGGCACACAGCTGCAGAGCTCTGGCAAGCCCTCTGGTCATTCCTATAACACTGTCTATGAGCTTAGGCTAATCCTGGTTATTGGAAAATATGTTCGCTCACTTAATCAACCATCAATTCTGGCCTGACTAATCTGGGACATCTGAGGAGAACACACACAAGCCCAACCCTCCAGGATCCGGCTGCCAATCTTCTCCCAGAGGCACTAGTATTAAAGGAAGTTGGTTAGAGTGGTTAGGAAACTGGTGTTCAAGTCTGAGCTCATCCTGGCCAACCCTCTCGATGGCTATGCTCGATGGTGAAAATGCTTAGCCACTCTCTGCCCTAGGTACCCTTGTCTATAAGACGGGCACAAGAATCACATGTCAGACTCTTAGTATTTAGAGCTAATATTAATAATGCAAATTGATTACAAGTAATAAGTGCTTGGCAACACAACTCCTGTGATGCTCTGCTAAGAATGCTGAGGGCAGACCTACTCACAGAGAAACAATCAGACTCAAAATCTTTCTCAAGTTGAACAAGATAACACTTGCCTTTAATCTGTGGACTCCAAGGCAGAAGTGAATCTCTGTGAGTTCAAGGCCACCCTGTTTTACACAGCCAATTCCAGGCTAGCCAAGACAGTACAGTAAGACCCTATCCCCGCAACAAAAAAAACCCAAAAAGCAGCCTGGGGGGAGGGGCTCGGAGGACTCACTTCCAGCTGGAGAGCTATAGAGTCTGTTTTCCTCAGAGGTGGACCCTGGAGGTTACCTGTGCCCCCAGGTTACCTGTGCATGGCTTTATACCCACGTGCACACAGCAGCCTAAGTGGACTCAGGGAGTTATTTTTGAAAATGGTAAAAACAAGATGTGAAGTTGGGAAGGGGTGTGGTGGTGGGAGAGGGGCTAGAAGGAGAAGTGGAATGGCAGATATAATCAAAGTATATTCTATACGCTGTGAAACTCTCAAAGACTAAATAAATGTTTAAAACAACCTAGAGTCAAGTGGCATAGGCCTTTAAGGAGGCAGAGGCAAGCAGATCTCTGTGAGTTCAAGGCCAGCCTCATCTATATAGCAAGTTCCAAAAACAAAAGCAGACAAGGGTCTGGAAAACTACCCTGTATCCTTTTTAAATGTCAATCTCGTGAAATAATAAAAAGTTGGAAACATCTAAATTGCTGAAAGAGACATAAAACTAAAGGCAACTTGTGTCCCAAATCTAGACTACAGATTTTTTTTTGACATAGGGTCTCACTGTGTAACTCTAGCTGGCCTCAGTGTGTGTGTGTGTGTGTGTGTGTGTGTGTGTGTGTGTGTGTGTGCGTGTGTGCGCACACGTGCGCGTGTGTCCACACTTAGCTGTATTATAGATTTTAAAACATACATATGCATAAGAACATTATAGAAATTGTTGGGAAGACATGAATATCAACTAATACAACAGGAGAATAGGGCTGGGTTTCTTGACTCTATAATTGCACTGTATATGAACTCCATTCCTAGAAGCATGCTGAAGAAATTGTCATGTCATCTACAAATGATTGTCAGAAATGGGGGGATTGGATGTAGAAAGGGAGGTTAGGGCAGGTGGGCATAGTGGTACATGCCTGTGATCTCTGCACTCAGAAGGTTGAAGTAGTAAGATCGCTGAGAGAGAGAGAGAGACAGAGACAGAGAGAGACACAGAGACACAGAGAAAGAGACAGACAGAGACAGAGAGACACAGAGACAGACAGAGACAGAGAGACAGAGAGACACAGAGAGAGACAAAGACAAAGAGACAGAGACAGAGAGACACAGAGAGAGAGACAGAGAGACAGAGAGACAGA
Organism: Rattus rattus; assembly: GCF_011064425.1. NCBI lineage: Eukaryota > Metazoa > Chordata > Mammalia > Rodentia > Muridae > Rattus > Rattus rattus. The sequence goes on along the minus strand of NC_046165.1, from coordinate 91,718,374 downwards.
GACAGAGAGACACAGAGAGAGAGACAGAGAGAGAGAGACAGAGAGAGAGAGAGGGAAGGAAGGAAGGAAGAAGGAAGGAAGGAAGGAAGGAAGGAAGGAGAGGGAGGGAAGGAAGGAAGAAAAGGAAGAAATAAAAGAAAGAAGGAAAAAGACAGAAGGGAAGGTGAAAAGAAAGGGTCAGCACAATGGCCCAGTGGATCATGGTCCTTTCACCAAGTTCGATGAACTAAGCTTGATCCTCAGAATCCACATGGTGGGAAGAGAGAACTGACTCCCCCCCAGGTGGTCCTATGACCTCTATATGTGCACTGTGGCATGTATGTGTGGGCATGCACGCACATGTGCACACATACACACACAAATATATAAAATTACTTTTAAAAGTAGAGAGATGCATGGGTGACTTTGGGACAGTGTTAACTGCATTCTAACACTAATAAGAAAGACTAGAGAATTCCTATCCTATTCTTCCAACTTTACAGATTTGTGGTTTGTTTTTTTTTTTTAAATTAAAACTAACCAAGGAGAATTCTAGTGATATGTTTTGAAGTGGCACCCAGGACAGTGGGGGACTTGAGGGGAAGAAGAATCTGCATATGAGCTCCCCGGAAGCTTCCAAGCTGCTGGGTGATCCCGTTCTTGAATGGAACATTCGAGCTGGATGATTTCTTCTCTTGCACTTGTATGTTTAGTGTCGATGAATGCACTCCTTAAGGCAGCCATCACAGAGAACCATCCACTGCGTCTACTCTTATACAGTTGCCCCACCACCACCCCTGAACATTCCATCCTGCGGGGCAGCCCCGTAAGCTTCCATAAACAACTCAAGATAGCTTCCGGAAGTCCCCGCAACTGGCCAGATTCTCTAGGCCCCTCCCTCCCAAGATATAAACAAGCCAAGATGCAATGAAGACTCTGAGACCAGTCCAGCTGCCTGGAAGAAATGGAAGCCAGGCAAGCTTCCCGGAAGAGGTTTAGAACAACAGGGACACCTAGGAAGGACACTCCTCAACCCGTTGAGCTGCCTGTAGGCTGTGCAGTGCGCTCCAGGTTCCCAGCTTTGTGAGCTGCCATCCATGCTGGGATGGTTGTTAGTGATGCAGTTGTGTTTCAGTCATTTCTGCTCCCGTAAATAAGTAACCCCTCACCCATATTCCTGTAAGGAACCTCAATAAAACGCATTGTTTCAGCAAGTTGGACTTAGTGGTATCCATCCTTCGGTCTGTCATAGGTTCCCTATCTGGGGTTAGTGGATATGTGTGTAGCATGTCCCCAGCGGAATTGTCACACAACACATACCCCCTAGCCTGAGTCAAAGCTCAAGAGCAGAGGCTGGACAGAAGGCTAAGGCTGGACCCCGTCCCCTGATATATAACGTCAGGTGCAGGGGATGACTGAAGATGATCTGCCTCCTGGTTTGGCTCTCTAGAGAAGATACAGGCAACATCCAAGAGGTGCCTCATCTGTACCTATCAGCCACACCTGATTTCAGCTCCAGTTCCTCCAGAAGTGGGGCACCCTTGACTCTACAATTCCTAGACCCTCTCCCTCTCCTGTGCTGCTTCCCTTGCAAGTGATCTGATTGGCCTCACTGGATGAGGATGTAAATGTCGAATCTCTGTGTTTTACGGATTAGGGGCTGCAATCCTCACTCATGTCATACATGTAAAAGCAACGGCTTTCTCCTGCCTTGTCTGTCCTGTTTTACATGTTTAAATAGAGCTCAGGTTAAGACAACTCTCTCTGAGGCAGGTAATAGGTTTGGGGTTGGGGGGTTGTTGTTTCTGTTTTGTTTACCCATTTTAGAGAGAGGGAAACAGAGTCACAGAGAACTCAATAAGCAGAGGTGGCTACATAATTTTCTGGGCTCAGGGTAAAATAGAAACGTAAAGGCCTCATTCAAAATTTATTCAGATTTTTGTAATGGTCTGGAAAGGGAGAGGGAAAAATGGGAATTGGAAAGAGGGAGGTGGGCAAGAGAGGGCAACAGGGAAGGGAGGAATAGTAGAACACATGTACGGATGTTTTACAGTGAATCCTCATGATTTATTAAATTAATACTATAGCTTTTTTTAAAAAAAAGATTTTAAAATGCTAAGCAAGGAGCCTATTTCAGGAGAGGCTCTGTGAGACTGCACAGGGTTGCACACTCATGAGCCAGGCCAGTGCCCAGCATGACCACTAAAGAGACAAGTAGAGGAACTTGAACCCAAAAGCCTGACTCATTTATCTTAGGCACCGTATCATGGTGCCTGTCTGCCTCTCAGACTAGTTAGATTCAGCAGTCAACTTGACACAGCCCAGAGTTATCTGATGGAGTCTCTACAGGGGATTGCCTCAATCAGATTGGCCCACAGGTCTGTCTGTGGAGCACTCTCCTTGATTGCAAATTGATGTAGGAGGACCCAGCTCACAGTGGGCAATGCCACCCCTGGGCAGGTGACCCTGGGCTCTATAAAAAAGGCAGCTGGACTGGAGCCTGAGAATCAGCCAGAAAGCAGACCTGCCTTAATGGAGTTCCTGCCCTGACTTCCCTTTAGAAGGAACCGTAACCTGTGAGCTGAAGTAAACCATTTCCTCCCCAAGTTACTTTTGGCCACAGTGCTTTTTACGGCAACAGAAACAAAACTAGGACATCCTGACTTCTCCAAACTGCCTAAGAGCCAGAGAACTTTACACACCAAGATCAGGGCTCCAAAAGCCAGAGGCAAACAGGACGGCCTTACCTGATGTCTCACACAAGGGACCACTGTTAAAAACCAGCTCTGTGTACTCAACACCTCCACAACCACAGAGTCAAGGGTGCCCATGCTGGCCTAGACGAATGAATATATATCTCTCTCAAGAAAGTCACTGGCTAGTCCACAGAGCCAGGAGAGTTTCTGTGACACCAGCTGCTACACTGTCACCAGCATCCCTCAAAAAATCTAAGTTTGCTGTTAACCGAGTTCACCTACTCAAACTCCCTAATTTCCTAGTGGTGAGCTAGCCTCTGGGGTCCTTTTATCCTTTCCTGTCCAAGGGTCTCAGATGGGATCAACTCAGGTTAACAGAAAATCTCCAGTGGCCTTAACCTTCAAATAGGCTGCATCGGGGTTTTGAGCCCTGTCCTCCCAAGATGATACTTGTTTCCTATGCAAATCATGTCCACTTCCATGACCATCTGCCCATCAAAACCTTCTTAGAGCATTCGTTCCTGTAGCCTAGTTCTGAAGTGCTCTGTAGCACTGACTGTAGCTCTGTTGATATGTCAATGTCACAATCAGGCAATTTCTTAATGACATACGTGGGTAAAAGTGTTAGACAATGATTCCTTCCAACACGAGGAAATGGGGGCTAGAGAGACAGCTGAACAGGTAAGAGTGCTTTCTGCTCTTACAGAGACCAGAGTTTGGTTCTCAGCACTCATGCCGAGCAGCTCACAAACACCTGTGACTCCCTGTACCTCTGGCTCTCGGGTTCCATCTAAAGCTCTCTTCTGGCCTCCATGGCTAGCTGTATTCATATGCTTACGAGCACGCACACACACACACACACACACACACACACACACACACACACACAGAGAGAGAGAGAGAGAGAGAGAGAGAGAGAGAGAGGGAGAGGGAGAGGGAGAGGGAGACGGAGACGGAGACAGAGACAGAGACAGACAGAGAGACAGAGAGACAGAGATAGAGACAGAAAGACAGAGACAGATGGAGAGAGAGAGAGAGAGAGAGAGAGAGAGAGAGAAATGCTGATTAAAAAACAGAACCATTTTTAATGATGAAGAAATTACGGTGCTGTTTACAGAACTAGTGACGTTCAAATGACTATTGTTATCATAGCCTCAGTGATTTATAAAGCCTGGAAATGTCTGGAATTGCCTCCGTTTTCTGAGAATCTATAATCAGGCTAAGTTACCTTTCATTTCAGAAACATGTTCCACTACAGATTTAAAAAAAAAAATAGCCAACTAACAGTGGCCCAAACAAATAGAGATAAATCCTTTTCACATGACAGAAATATACAGCAGGTAGATATTGGCATTGGTCTACCAGTATCTAGCATCAAGGCCAACACCACTGCAATTCTCTTGCTTTCTTCAGCCTTTAGATCTTCATTTAAGGCAGAAAGATAGGCATTCAGAGATAGTACTAGTGACATAAAAACCCTTTCAAGAAGAGGATAAAAACCTTTTGTATCCTCCAAAAGGTTCTAGCTTGTATCACATTAGGCTGAACTTGGTCATATGGCCTTCCATAGTTGCAAGAGAGTCTGGTAGTATGAGTACACTGGGGCTAGGCACATTTTCACCATGAACAAAATTAGAATATCAGAGAAAGAGGAAGATGCTATAGTCTTTCTCCTATGTCATCTCATCAGCCCCATGGCCCCTTCCCAAACACATTGGAGACCCTTAAAGAGGACCCCCTGGGACCTTGTGATCATTCTAATGTCCCAGGCAAGAAGTGCCCACCCAGAGAGCCAGGATTTCCCAAGAACTAGAAGGCAAAGCCACCAGCTTTTGCTTGTAATGATTAATGATGTTCTGCAGAGCTGAGGAGAGGTGGCTAATTAACCAGAGACTGATTAAGGACACGGCAAGCAAAAACCCAGACACGATAAATGTGAACTCTCCATCTTCCTCACTGCTCTGTCCTTCCACAGCAGCAGAAGCCAGGCTGGAGGCAACGCCCCAACCTGCCTCCCTAGGGAGGTCATGCAGACATCCCCCACCCCACCCCACCCCACCCCCGACATGATGTCTCACACTACCAGCCTTAACCAGAGCATGGTGGCTGGGTGGGCTTATGGAGGTGTTTTGGTGGGGCTTGACTTCCCTTTCAGCCGCTTCCAACCTCTGGACTCTAGACCAGGCACAAATTTGAAGCATGAGATTTCTAAAATAAAATAACCTCTTTCCAAAGGAATGGGCAGATGAGGACTGCAGACACCTAAAAAGGTCCAAACACAGCATAACCTTGAGTCAATGAACAGAGCTCCCCCAAGGAGGGACTTTGTGAGCAGAGATATGGGTGCAGAGGTGAAAAACCAGATAGCAGTCTTGGAGCAGTGAATGCAAGTAGGGGTGGCCCAGAGCCAAAGGTAGATAAATGCAAAATAAGAAGTCAGTCACGATGCAGCCCAGCTGTCTCCAGTGTCTGCTCCCTGCTGATGTGGACAAAATGTGGCATCTGAATACAAAATGCCCCCTGGGTGACCCTGGGTTAGTCTCATCTCCTTTTCCTTCTTCTGGGACACCTCATCTATGCCTCTGAAACCAGAAAGCACACCCAGGTGTAGGCAAAACCAACTTGCAGTAGCCTAGGCTGAGGTTGAGTGTAAATAAGTCCTCTGACACTGGAATCTTGCACAAGATAGGACCGTGATAAGAACAGAGGATCCATTTCAGCCACAGATATCAGGAGAAATTCAATGAATGTAACATCTCAAGTTCTCTCAGTTTCCTCCCAGGAGGCACACAGTAAGGGCAAAAGTAGATGTCCAAGGGACGTTTCAGGTGCATACTATCCTATCTCCCACTCTTGCTCCCTTGGATTTCAGCTCAAAGTTCTCTATCCCTAGGAAACCTTTCCTTGACCCAGAATATTAAGTCATAGTCATAATTTCCCTCTGTTGAGTGTGTCATAGTTTACATTGACACATTTATGTAACCATTGTCAACTTGGCTAGGTTTAAAACCACTCCAGAGACACTCCCCTGCATATGTCTATGAAATTGTGTCCAGGCAGGTTGGACTGAGGAGGGAAGACGCCCTGAATGGGTGTGGCATAGCCCCATACACTGCCATGCCAGTCTGAATTAAAAAGGAGTGGAGGGGAGAAGAAGCCAGCTGAACACAAACATCCACCTCTCTTTCTGCTTCCTGGCTATGGATATAATGTGGCCAGCTGCCTCACCCTCTTGTTGCCACAGCTGCAGTCACTCCTGCTGCCAGCCTTACCAGCCAGTGATGACTCCACCTTGAGGAGCTTCACTCCTTAAGCTGCTTTTGTCACTCAGAGAAAATGTGGTGCAATCTGTCTTTACTACTGTCCATTCAAGCTGTAAATATCAACAAAGCCCTGTACTGTGCTAACTTCCAGAGCTGCAATGAGATGTGACCCTGAAATCATGGACCATGGTTTAGGCATAAATGACAACAAATGTCAAAAGTGTAACCATTCCCAGCCCCAGCAGAATGTTGGGACAACTGGTAGACCAACACTACATCAAGAAGAACCATTGGTGCTCAGGCTACCCCAGGAAGGGAGTTCTTATGTAGTTTCTCATGTTGTATATGCAGAAAGAAGTTATGATGAGGGATAAGTGGATGCTATTATGTGCTGTCAGATTCCTTCTTCAGAATCAAGACACTCTTTCATCCCCGAGGTGTGCTAGCTATTAACAGGTGACAGCTAGGTCCCTCTCCAGTCACTTTCCTCAGTCAAAAGAAGAGACATGGTCTTCCTCATGTAACCCCTATGTAACCTATGGCCATTTAAGATGTCAAAGACTTCTTCCCTACCACCCCAATCTAGAACATCTGGAAGGACCATCCAAGTTTCTTATGGAATTGTTATTCAGCAGCGGCTCTGCCCTGACCTGCTTCTCTCACCCCAATAAAGAGGAATCCCCCTGAAAGCATTCCCCAGTAAGTCTCCTACACACAAATTTTGAGTCTTGGAGTCTATGCCTTGGGGGAACCTGACGAAGCAGCGAGTAGGAGCTAAAAGCTTTTCCAGTGTGCGGCTGCACTCCTTTTTTTCTGAGCTGCATGAAGATGCCTTTCCACACCTTGCCAGGAACCACTTACACCTGAGAGGCAAAGCCAGTGCCAGCAAGGCGTTGGCAGGGGCACCAGGGAAGGAATTGAGCCCTGTAGCCAAGTGATTTAGACGGCTCTGGAGGAGGATATATCAGTGATAAGAAGCCCACCAGTCCCGGAGTCTGATTCCAGCTGATTTAACAGGCACCTAGGGCCTCTATTTCAGCAAGACAACCAGGAAATGAACTGAAGGAAATTATTAATCCATGTGCCTGGGGTTCCCCACACTGTGGACGGGCCCAACCAGCCGCCGACATGCTAACTCGAGCCTAGAGTGTGGGAACTTGTGTGGTGGGAGGAGGAGGAGGCGGTGGAAGCAGGAAGAAATGAGACTTGTACAGACTTCGTAATTGAAATCATTAATAGCGGTAAAATAAGTTGTCCGTCCTACATGGAATTTGTAGTAATGTTTGGTTACTGAGATTAATTTCTGGTAATGAAATACTAATTAAACCATTTATTGAGTAATGTATTTGCTTGGTGGTGTTTTATGGGTGTTCGCTTATAAATATTTTAATTACTTTTGCTAAGTAATTAGAATTTACTAAATAATTTCCAAGCTATTTATTAATTTCTAGCAATTCTCAGCCAACCAACAAGTAATTGTTTTTACTTTATATCGGTAATTAAAGTCTTTTTTAAAAAGACTTTGAATGAAGAGGAAGACAGCTATGAGGAGGTCTCCTGTGCTCCGTTGCCTATAAGGTTGGTAATGTTGTAGCAAAAAGAAAATGGTATAAAGACCACTCGTGGGCTCAGAGATGGCTCAGTCAGGAAAGTGCTCACCATGCCAGCCTGAGGCTCTACACTGGAACCCCAGCATCGTTGTAAAAACCTGGACATAATGGCTTGTGCTTATAAACCTAGCACGAGGGCAGATAGAAAGATACCTGGGGCTCACTGGCCAGCCATCCTAGGCTAATGGCAAACCTCAAGTCTCAGTGAAAGACCCTACCTCAAATGGAAGGTAGATGATTCCCAAAGTTGACCTCTGGCCTCTGCACATGAACCCATGTATACATAACATGCACACACGCACATACCACAGTAACCATACACACCAAAAAGAGCATAGCCCAATGCCACTCAGTCACTCTTCACTGTTTTTTACACTTTGCTTCTTATATTTATACTTCTGACTTCCCGCACTAGCCTTTCAGAATTGAGTTTATAACAATGGTGCAATCTGTAAACAACAAACTTTGCTAACTTTGTATTATATTCTGTCAGATGAAAATGCCCAGGAGCTGGGAGTGTAGCCCAGGGACAGGACATAGGCTTAGTACAGCAAGTTCCTCTGGGAACAGGGGATATAGAGAGCAAGAGACAGACAGACAGACAGGCAAGCAGGCAGACAGACAGAAGATCGAAAGTAATACTTTACTTCTCTGCATCCATGAAATGATAAGCCATCTTTGTAAGCTGTATCAAGACTGGGTCTCCACAGGGGACAGTCCCTTTAATAAAATAATATATCTAGGATAAAAAAAACACTGAAATAAATTAATGTATCTATTTGTGGGTGTGTGTGCACGCTTATGTGTGTGCAAGTTCATGTGTGTGAGGGTTCATATGTGTGCACGTGTCACCATCTATCACCTTAGACAGGGTCTTTCGTTGTCCTGGAGCTCTCCAATCAGGCTAAGGATTCCAATTACATAGGCGTCCTCCTGCCTGCCTCCCTGCCTGTGTGCATGTACACATGCATGTAAATGCCTACAGCATCAGAAGAGAGTGTCAGATCCCTGGAGCTGAAGTTCCAAACAGTTGTGAGCCACCAAACATGGATTCTAGGAAGCAAGATCTCTTAACCACTGAGCCATCGCCCTTTTTCTCTATTAAAAACAAATAGACTCATGATTAAAGTGTTTTAAGGTCTGCTTTCACTGCTAAAGGTGACAACCATCTTTCCGTAGCATTAAACATACAACAGTAGCAGCATCCTCTGCAGGGGGTGAGCATTGTGGCATGAAGCTCCTATGCATTGCCTAATTTCTTGCTGCTAACTATTTACATTGTTTTCAGTTGTTCATTATAACGACCATAATGATAACAAATGTCACTGCATCTAGATCTTTGCTTATTCAATGATTTGCACACACTTTCCTACAGGTAGAATTGCTGGACCTGGGTACCTGAACATTTCAGAGACTTTTGAAACTGCCAAAATGCCTCAAGAAAGACTGGACAAATTTACATTCCCTTGGCCACCCTACAGTGGGGGTTAAAGCCCTGCTTCTGAGCACTGTGTGTAATAGGCAATTATTTTAATTCCCACGTCACTTGTTTTCACTCCCTGTCTATACAAAGAAATGACCCAGGGAGACCTGCACAGCTTCAAAACAACCTGCCATATTAGCTTGGGAGAAACACAGTCAGTTGACTCATGAAGATCCACAAGCTGAATGTGCATGGCTATCACGATGTAATCACGATGTAGAAAAGTATTCTTTAGCACACCATCCCTCTGCCTACAGCCTCCCTCTTCTCACCCAGCATTTTTGCTCCTCCAACAGTATCACTGGGGGTGGGTGGGACAAATGGCTTGACTCATTGCCGGTAGGTTCCTACCCCGTGTCACTCATAGGTGTCTAAGTGTAAATGATTTGCTTAGCTCTTTATGAAAATGTTATCATCCCCATCAACGTACAGGACCTTAAGTTTTTTCCATACACCAAGCATCTTCCCAAATAGTCAAAACGAGCTGGGAGGCATTTTGAGAGCTAACTGAGTTGCTTAGGTTGTATTTGGGGAGTGGTAGGGAGTGTATGCACACAAACACACACACACACACACACACACACACACACACACACACACACACACACAAGAATGGATGCCAAAGACCAACTTCTGGTGTCTTCTTCAATTGCTCTCCATATTTTTTTTTTAAGAGACAGACTCTCTCACTGAACCAAGCCTGAGCTTGTCAACTTGGCTAGACTAGTCAACTAGACCCAGGGATTCTCCTATCTCTGCCTCCACTCTGAGATTATAGGCACACGCCATTGTTCCTAGCTTTTATGTGGATTCCGGGGCTCCTCATGTTTGTACGACAAGCACATTGGTGACAGTGTCGGATCCCTAGCCCTAAGTTATATTTTTTGATGCTTTCCCATTCTCTCACCGAAGCTCTTCTGTCAACTGCAGTTAAGTCACTTGGTGCCTTTAGCCAAGACTCCAGCTTCAGTCTCCTTCCCATCAATCGGCCTTTACCTATCATGTTTGGCCATATCCATGGGTGATCCTGTCATCACAAAGCACCACTTCTATAAGTATGTGTCTTGGTCAACTGTGTGTCATTATGACAAAGTGATGCTGGAGTCCTTGCAAGGGGCCTTCTTTTGGCTCCTGTGTTTGTAGACTGAAAAAGCTCTAAAGGCCACATGATCAGGACACCAGGCTATGAAATCACACAGCAACAGCACACATGGGAGCAGCAAGCAGCTTACAGCAAAAGAAGCCAAAACAGCAAGGACAACCCCTTCATAATTCACTCTCATGTAGTTGATCCAGCTCCCTGACACCAACTCACTCCCAAGAGAAACTAACCTAATCCCTTGAGAAAAACGTAAATTCATTTCTGAGACTGGAGCCCCCTGACCTAATCATTTCTTCCTGGAGCCCACCACCTCACAATATAAGTTTTGGTAGAAGCCAAAGTATGGGCCATGGCAACATGAGGATCCTCTTCCTCCAAACAGACCGAGAATCTGTCAAAAGGAGAAAACACTTTACCAGGCTCTGAATAAAGAGACCCGGGCATAGGACATGAATGACTTGGAGGGAGAAGCAACAAGAGAGCCCTTGACGTTGCCTTGCCCTCAAAAGAGAACCTCAAGGCGGGCACGCAGCTGGTGCTTAATCCATGTTTACTGTTTCCTTACCAAGCTAATGCCTGTGGCGACGTCTTCTGTGATTTCTCTCTTACTCTTTATCTATTCCCTCTCTTGTCAGAAAGTGCTGGACCTTAGGAGCCTCTCCAGATCCTCAGGAGCCCCAGGAGAAGAAGAAGGGAATTGAGAGCCCTCAAGCATTATGCCCTACTACGCAGAAAAGTCAAAGAAAATACGGCCTGATTGTCTTCATTGAAATCTCACCCCCACGCTGGAACAAGATAGAGTGACTTTTAATCTTCACCAACATCTTTTGTGTCCCTGCAGTGTGTTCGGCCCGCCACTGAGCACGTCACACACATCGCCACTTAAATAATACATTTCTCCTGAATTAACTGATGAGAGCGTGGGCCTCATGGAGTTCAGATAAAGAGCTATGGCATGAGAGGAGCCAGGATCAGAACCAGGTCTCGTCCTTTCCAGAGCCCAAATCCCTTAGCTATCATGTTCAGCCACATCCACAGGTAGGAGGATGATCCGTCACTGGGAGGGCAGGACAAGGAGAGAGAGTGGGGAAGGAGGAAAGTTTTTCCATCCCTACCATGTAAGAAAACTGTCACCGGTCATATGTATATGATTGAATACACAGATGATTACATTCAAAGATATCTACCTTGGGCCATCTATTCCACTCCCTGAAAACACAGGCACGTTTGATCTGTGAGCTCCCTTTCTAGCACACAAATATAGGACTCCAGGGTTTGAGTAGGTGGTTTTCAGGAAGGAAACTAAATGTTGTGGGTCTCTGGTGCACTGGTAAATAAAACACTAGGGGTAGGCGCACAGCCTTCTTGATCAGTTCTTATCATGCAAGTATCCAGGGGAGCATCTGGCTCGAGCAGATGAATGGAGGCTGAATTAGGGGCTCACTTCCTGCCCTATCCAGAAAACCATCTTGTTTATTTTTTGAAGCAGAGAAATGGAAGGGAGTAAAGATACTCTAGGCAGGAATGGAGCACAAAGGCAGGGATGCATAGGATTTTGGCAGGGACCAGGTCCTGAGGGTAGCCCAGGCTTCCTCAGCTGTAAGATCAGAAATGAGGTACTGTGCAAAATGGCACATGATACACCAGGAAATGGAGATGTGTCTTAAGAGGATGGGGCTCTTCTTCTGGTGCAAAATTAGGTGAAAGTAGGAGGCTGGAGGGAAGACTATGAGAAGAAAATAAGGCACACGTGGCATACAAAAACACGTGCACATAAATGTAAAAGTACGGTAAATAAATCCTTACAAAAGAAACATGTGCATACACAAAAAGTTAGCTATAAAGAAGTCTGGAGCTGTGATGCCCACCCCCGGGGAACAGACAGAGCACGACATCATTATGAAAACAAAATAAGCCAAATTCTGAAGACTCATGCCATGCTTTCCCTCACATGCAGAATCTAGATTTAAATTTATATATAAATGGTTATATGTACATACGCAAAGAGCCTATGTAAGGAAGAGAAGCAGTCTAAATGGAAGAGAGGGACAAGAAGGGTAACGAAATATGTGTGATATGACCCCAGAAGGGACTTTTTTTCTGCAGAGAGGGGAGAGGAACAGTAAGAGGGGTCACTGGTGGGGACAGGAAAGAACAAAACAAAATGTTATATGTAAACTAAAAGACAGATTTATTGTTAAATGTTTTTGAAAGAGAAAATGGAGAGAAATGAATACAATTAAATAGAATGGATGACCAGGCATAGAGTTCAGTGGTAGAACCCTCAGTCACGAGCATGTACAAGGCCATGTGCTCATCCCCACAACAACAGTCAGACAAAAAAAAAATCGACTGAAGCATCTATAGCTCACACCTAGAAAGAAGCAGGAAAGAGGAAGGAAGGAGAAGAAAGAGGGGAGAGAGGAAAGGAAGGAAGGAGAAGAGGGCAGGAAAGGAGATGAGAGAGGGGAGGAGAGGGAGAGAAGGAAGGGAAAAGAGGGAGGAAGGGGGAGAGGGAGGGAGAAGAGGGGAGGAGAGAAAAGGGAGGGAGGTGAAGAGATGTCTACATGCAAAAGAATTGATACGAGATAGACCCAGTGTCCAGGAAGGAAAGAATAATTTTTTAATGTGCTATTACAATGAATAGACTGTTGGTGTAGAAATTCCAGAGAACCTGTCCCCCTAAAATCTCCTGGACTAGAAGACAAGTTGAATAAATCGCAGAACTGAAAGTCAGTATAAAAACAATGCATTTCATTCTACAGGTTCGTAAAGGCCATGACAATCCACAGTTTTGAAAACATTATCATTGGCTATAACACCGAAAATGAGATTTAGTCATAAATCTGGTTATGTGATCTAAGTGTGTGACAAGTTTGTATGTTGGAAACTGGGAAATATTGATGAAGGAAATCAAATAAAACCTAAGCATAGCACTACAGCATGTTTATCAACTGGAAGGAACAAACTGTTAAGGAGAAAGTCCCTCTCAAAGTCTCACTGTAGGTTTTTCAAATCGTGAGTGATGCACTGATTCTAAAATGCATGTGAGGTGCTTGGGAGATGACTCTGTGGGAAGGATGTTTGCATGCAAACGTAAGGACCTGAGTTCAAATCCCCAGAACCCACGTAAAAGCCAGGCACATGTATCTGCGGTCCTGGTGTTCCTACAGAGAGATGGGAGACAGAAGACTCCCCTGAAGTTGACAGGCCAGCTACCCAGGTGTACTCAGTGTCCAACAACAAAGAGACCGTGCTCACATAAGCTAGAAAGCAAGGACCAACACATCTTCCTCTGAACATCACATATCACGGCATACATGCACCCATATTTTAAAAAGTGTCCACACACATAACACACATGTACACATGCACATCATATATATCCAGAATTTCAAAAGGATGAAGAGTGTATGAGAAAGGCAGGAGAAGATAAGAACAACCCTGAAGGATTTCAACCACTCAATTTCAAGACTTTTTCTAAACCTACACTCTCTAGACTTCAATACTAGCAAAGACATAGACATGTAGGTCAATGAAGTCAAACAGACAGACTAGAGTCAACCGAAGTTTGACAGATGGTAAGGGGAATCTAAGACGGAAAGGGTAAACGAGGGAATGTTCATGCTCTGCCTCTCCCCACACGAAAACCTCAACTCACACCTCATGCCTAGACAAAAAATAACTCGAAGCCCTATACATTCAGGGTAATTAAAAGCACAGGTCCCCACAAAAGCTTGTGTGCAGTATTGCTCCTAAGCAAAGCAAAGGGAACCTAATGATAGAATGATGACTGTGTAAATGAAATGCCCATATGAGGAGTAGAAGAAGGGATCAAATACTGATACCTGCTACGTAGCAAATGAACCTCAAAGGGTACGCTAAATGAAGGTCTGGGGAGAAGGCTCGGGGATGAAGAACACTTAATGCTCTTGCAGAGGACTCAGGCTTGGTTCTAAGCATCCACATCACGCAACACACAACTCCAGTTCCTGGGGATCAGACACCTTCATCTGGCTTCCACAGACACCTGTACTGGATGTGGTACCCATGAAATCTCAAAGGCACACACACACACACACACACACACACACACACACACACACACACACACACACTCAAAAAGACTCTATCCAGAAAAAACATCAATTAGTGATGGCTCACCATTGCTGGCAGAGGGAACAAGAAGTCTCTGAAAATGGGTATGGGTTTTATTTTTCAGATGATGGTATTCTCTGGAATTAGTGGTTGCACAACTTTGTGAATGCATTAAAAAAAATGTATGGTTTAAGCTAGGAACTGAATGTCAGGTCCTTCGCAGGAGCAGTATATGCTCTTAACTATTAAGCCATCTTGATAGTCCCCAACACAATTTTTTAAATGCTAGAAATTCTTAACACCCATTTCATCAAAAAAGATATATGGGTAGCTAATAAGTACATGAAAATATGTTCAGCATAATTAATTCCCAGGGACATGAAAATTGAGGCAACAATAAAATACTATGGTATATCTATGATAGGGACAGAAGTTTAAAAGAATGCATGATAACGCTGGTTATTAACAAGAACAGAGTCCCACCGGAGTTTTCCATTGTGCTAGTGGAAAAGCACAATAGCATAGCCTCTTCAGAAAGTCACTTAACAGTAGCTTAAACAATTAAACACACACCTTCCAAATGGGCAACCTACTGCTAGGTGTCTACACATGACAAATGAAAGCTTGTGCTTAGAGTAGATGAATGTTTACGAGAGATTTATTCATAATCACTCCAAACTGGAAGCCACCCAGATGTCTTCCATGATGCAAATGAATAAGCATCATTTAGTACAAGTATGAAACTGAATACAACCGGGCTGTGACACGCTACATGTGGCACACTACATGACTGACAGAGGAACATGTGTCAATCTTAACTGCATTCTGCTGTGTGAGAGTCAGAGCCATAAGGCTACACAGAAAAACGGACTCTGGAGTTTCGGAGCTTAGAGGTGGGCAGAGTTGATTAGAGTGGCCAGAACTTTGGAATGATCCATTGTTGCAAATCAAGCTTGTTGTGGTAAATACAAGACTTTTACATTTACAGCATGTAAATTTTCAAAAATCAACCCTGATTTATAAAAAGGCCCTAAAGTGAAGTATATCTATGTGGCTGGAGACGTAGACTAGAAAGCTGTTATGCAAAGCTGGTATACATTCACATCTGCATATGCAGAGACATACTATAGAGAGAGGGAAAGGGAAGGAAAGTGATGTAAGGCTAATGTCATTTCTATTAAAAAACATATTACATGGGGTTTATTAAAGTACACATACAACTAAAATATGTGGAAAACAAAACCTTAAAACTGCTGGGAGATGGGAGGGTTCAAGCTATAGGTTGCAACCCCCACCGGAGTCACATATCAGATATCCTGCACATCAGAAATTTATATTACCATTCACAACAATAGCAAAGTTTGCACTTTGAAGTAGAAACACAATAACTTTATGGTTGTGGGGAGGGGGCTACCACAACGTGACTGTATTAAAGGGTCACAGCATTAGGAAGGTTGAGAGCCGCTGGGAGACTTCCCAGAGGTTAAAGGCATGCACTGCTGCTGCCTAGGAACCTCCACAACAGCATGGCAGACAACCATCTGCTAATCCAGTTCCGGGTCACACACACAAACACACACACACACACACGGACACACACACATACACAGACACACATACACACATATGCGGACACACACACATACACAGACACACATACACATCACAGACATACACACACATACACAGACACACACATATAGACACACAGACACACACACACACACACACACACATACACACACATACACACATACACACCATACACACACACATACACACATACACACCATACACACACACATACACACACATACACACACACCCACACACACACACACACACATCCAAATAAAGTTCAAAAATTAATTATTTTTAAAAATTAAATGTGGAGGCAAAGGACACTGTTGTTAGGACAAAATGGCAACCAACAGATTGGGAAAAGGTCTTTACCAATCCTACAACTGATAGAGGGCTCATATCCAAAATATACAAAGAACTCACAAAGGAAGACTGCAGGGAGGCAAATAACCCTATTAAAAAATGGGGTTCAGAGCTAAACAAAGAATTCACAGCTGAGGAATTCTGAATGGCTGAGAAACACCTAAAGAAATGTTCAACATCTTTACTCATAAGGGAAATACAAATCAAAACAACCCTGAAATTCTACCTCCCACCAGTCAGAATGGCTAAGATCAAAAACTCCGGCAACAGCAGATGCTGGCGAGGATGCGGAGAAAGAGGAACACTCCTCCATTGTTGGTGGGATTGCAGACTGGTACAACTATTCTGGAAATCAGTCTGGAGGTTCCTCAGAAAATTGGACATTGAACTACCTGAGGACCCAGCTATACCTCCCTTGGGCATATATCCAAAAGACACCCCAACATATAACAAAGACACGTGCTCCACTATGTTCACAGCAGCCTTATTTATAATAGCCAGAAGCTGGAAAGAACCCAGATGCCCTTCAACAGAGGAATGGATACAGAAAATGTGGTACATCTACACAATGGAATACTACTCAGCTATCAAAAACAATGACTTTATGAAATTCATAGGCAAATGGATGGAACTGGAAAATATCATCCTGAGTGAGGTAACCCAATCACAGAAAAACGCACATGGTATGCACTCATTGATAAATGGATATTAGCCCAAATGCTCAAATTACCCTAAATGCACAGAACACAGGAAACTCAAGAAGGATGACTGAAATGCAAATGCTTCACTCCTTTAAAAGGGGAACAAGAATACCCTTGGGAGGGGATAGGGAGGCAAAGTTTAGAACAGAGATTGAAGGAACACCCATTCAGAGCCTGCCCCACATGTGGCCCATACATATACAGCCACCAAACTAGATAAGATGGATGAAGCAAAGAAGTGCAGGCTGATAGGAGCCGGACATTGATCTCTCCTGAGAGACACAGCCAGAATACAGCAAATACATAGGCGAATGCCAACAGCAAACCACTGAACTGAGAACGGGATGCCCATTGAAGGATTCAGAGAAAGGACTGAAAGAGCTGAAGGGGCTTGAGACCCCATATGAACAACAATGCCAACCAACCAGAGCTTCCAGGGACTAAGCCACTACCCAAAGACTATACATGGACTGACCCTGGGCTCCAACCTCATAGGTAGCAATGAATGGCCTAGTAAGAGCACCAGTGGAAGGGGAAGCCCTTGGTCCTGCTAATGGACCCCAGTGAACATGATTGTTGGGGGAGGCATTAATGGGGGAGGATGGGAGGAACACCCATATAGAAGGGGAGGGGATTAGGGGGATGTTGGCCCCAGAAACCGGAAAGGTAATAACAATTGAAATGTAAATAAGAAATAACCAATTTAATAAAGATGGAGAAAAAAATTAAAGGAGTTAAAGAATTTCAAGGTTCTTGCATGGGAAGAACAGTATAGGCCTTATTTCATATTGACTCATAAATCAAAGGTGCAGAAGTCATCAAATATATGTGTTTCTGCTGCAAAATAACCAGTAAAGATAACTTTAAAATAACTGTGGGAAAACAGAAGGGTGAGATATACTAATCGAGATGCTGTTTGCTTTCAAACAAAGCAAGACTTGAAGGAGGCATAGAAGCTGTGGTGTAAGAGAGAAGGCGGTGAACGTAACCCCAGTGCTTCTGCAACAATACTAAACGTGGCTGAGAAAATGCTCCCACTAGACGATAAGATTTTTTATGATGTATCAAAATAACAACATATCAGCATTGACAGGTGTGGGAGTCAACCTTAATCCCACACCCGGGAGGCAGAGGAAGGTGGATCTCAGTTATTTCAAAACCAGCCTGGACTACATAGTAAGACCCTGTCTCAAAACGAAAATAAAAGGCTTACCTCTTTTAAGAACAGAAGCTATCAATAAAGGCATAGGTCTTTTTAAATTAATGATAAATATTTCATTAGTTTCTATATAATGTCTGGTACATATGGTAATTATGGGACTTCATGTTTTACACGTTCATCTGTTATGTGAGTGTGTGTGTGTGTGTGTGTGTGTGTGTGTGTGTGTGTGTGTCTGTGTATTTGTTTTCTGTCTGCGTGCCATGGATCTATTTTTAACTTTTAACTCCTCAATCTCCCACCTTGGATGAACCAGCTTGGATTCTACCAGTAACACCAAATAAGGATTTTTTTTTCTTGCTACACAGCCTAAATAATTATATCTTTTCACTTTTTTGATAACAACCCTAACATATGTGATATTTCTATCAAACTTCTCTTCTGATTAGTCACAACCCTTTTGACAGTGCTTGGATGTCTGTATGAGAAAATATTTATTCAATTGTCTTTGCCCATTTTAAAATTCTGCTCTTTGTGTAGTACTTTTTAATTGATGCATATAAGTTTCTTAAGTATTTGGGGTATTAGCCCCTTTGGCGATATGCAGTCTGTCTATGTTTCCTCTAGTTCTGGTACTGTCAACTGCTCCCTTTGCAGATTCCAGGACAATTTGTTTGATGCTCAGACCTGTCCTTGTTTTTGCCATTACTGGATGTGTTTCCCCTACTGAGTACAAACAGTACTGCACAAGCCAATGTCATGTGTTGGGCCCTCCTGGGTTCCCTCAGTGTTTGCCCTCTACTGAGCCTTGCTGACACATGTGGAAACTTTTGTGTTTAAGAAAGGAACATCTTGGCCTTTGCTCTTTGGCCGATGGGTGGTTCCTGTTTTAATCCTGAGAATGTAAACTTGTCTTTGTCATTTCCATGTTCCTTTTTATCCTGAGAACGTAAACTTGTTTTGCATTGTGCTTCCGGGGGTTTTCCATCCAGTGGACTTGGAGTATATATACTGTGAACCTCAGTAAAGCTTTTGCATTCTCATAGCAAGAATGACCCAAGTCTGTGTCTTCTGTTAAATCCCCCAGGCCTACACCTGGTTCTCTACACCGTAGCAGCGTGGGCGCCATTAGTCATGGGAACTTTATTATATTTTCTAGGAGTTTTTGTGGACTTGAATCTCACATTTTAATCTTTACTTCATTTTAACTCAGACTTGGCATAAAATAAAGATCTTGTTTGGTCATTCTGCATAAGATACCCAGTCTTCCCAACACACCACTGCTGTTGTTCCACAGGGAAGGAGTCGTCTTCCTATGTAGCACAGATGAGCTGTATTCACTGTGGCCCAAACTGCTCTCCGTGCCTGTCTTCCTGACATCACCTCCTAAGTGCCTGCACAGTGGGCATGCACTGTCATGCCTGACTCCCCAGCATCTTTGTCGGAGGCCATCTTTTCCCTTTTGTGTATTATCGATGACTTTGGGAATTAGTTAATCAAGTATGTGTAGGTTTATTTCTTACCTTTTGTTCTGGACCACTGAACTGTGCGTCCATTTTAATCTA
Organism: Rattus rattus; assembly: GCF_011064425.1. Taxonomy (NCBI): domain Eukaryota; kingdom Metazoa; phylum Chordata; class Mammalia; order Rodentia; family Muridae; genus Rattus; species Rattus rattus. The sequence continues at coordinate 91,698,774 of NC_046165.1, read as the reverse complement.
GTACATTACAGATTTATAATATAATTTGAATTCAGAAATCGTGGTCATCTGGTTTTTCACACTCAAGATTGCTTTAGGTATTTAGAATCCTTTATATATTTAAGATTGTTTTATTATCTCTATGAAAAACACTTCCATTTTGGTAGAAACTGATTGAGTCTTCACTTGGGGCGATATGGAAAAATTGAAAACATGAATTCTCCTGATCCATGAACATGGTGTGCTTTTCCATTTATCTGTGTGGTCTTCAATTTTTTAACCAATGATTTGTGCCTTTTAGCTCCTTTGTTCCTAAATATATTATTAGGTTTGGTGCTATTATAAAATATTTTCTTAACCTTTTTCAGGTACCTTAGTTCCAATATGTATTGGGTTTTGTATGTTACTTTTGTATTCTGCCACTTTATTGAGTGTTTTTATTGTGCTAAAGGTTTTTTTTTTTTTTTTGCAGAGACTTAAAAAACATTGAATAGTTAGGTAGGCAGATAGACAGGCAGTAATAGGTAGATAAATAGATAAAAGAAGATATAGAGATAAATATACACACATATATGCATATATACATAGATAGATACATATGTGGGTAAATACATATAGCATACATAGAAATATGCATACATAGGTAGATACATATATTCATAGATGTACATACACAGGTACATATATGTGCAAATATACATACATAGGCATATATATACATTTATAGGTAAGTACATATATGCATGCATACATACATGTGTATATACATACATAGAAATATATAGGTAGATAAATAGGTACACGTATATGTACATATATAGGTATATATACATATACATATATATACATATTTATACATATGTACATAGGAAGATACAAACATAGATGGCCACATCATCATCAGAGAGTATTCTTCCTGACTTAAATGTCTGTTGGTTTTTTCTCAATAAGGACTCCACTGGCAAAGTATTGAGAATGGACATCCTTGCCATATTCATGATTTTAAAGTGATTTCCAGTTCTACTGCTGCTGTGTTAGCTGTGGGCTTGTTAAGTGTGGCCATTACTAGTGTGGCAGACACTTACCACACCTAGTTCAAATTTCCCACCCTGTGTAAGGCCGTTACCTCCTCTTCTGCACCCTGCGAGCTCAGATGTCCACCCTTCACGCTGAGGTGTACCATCGCACTTTTCACTATGACTGTGACTTATGTGCATGGAACCCCAGTTGCACCCCAAGAATAAACCTCACTTGAGCGTGGCATGTGGTCCCTCTACCACAATGTCACATTTTATTCCCTCACTGTTGAGGAGGCCTGTGTCTGTGTCTGTTGGGGACATGGTCTGTTCTTCCCTGGTACCATTCAGCTTTGCTCTTAGTAGAAGTGCAGCCTCCTTTTAGATTTTGTTATTAATTTTTCTTTTAGCTGCTGAGTTTCTCTTCAGTGGAAGCTTCTCTTGTCACCTGTTCAATTTCCTTTTAGGGCTAATTTTAGACTTTCTGTCCTTCACAGTTTGCTGTTGATACGTTCTGTGTTTGAAAGAATTGATCTTTTTCTTCTAGGCTCTCCCAATTTGCTAGTGGATTCCTGTTTGCAGTTTTATGGCTGTCGGTTTCACTCTGCTACACGTCTAAGCAAAGGCCTCACACACGCCTCACACACACACACGGAACAAGCACGGTACACTGAGCTGCGTCTACATCCCCAGACCCCGATTCTGTGCACATCCGCCCCTTCAAAACCGGCTTGTTTGAGTCGTTTTCTTTTTTAAAAGATTTATTTTTATCTTATTATGAGGGTTTGCTTTCAGGTCTGTATGTGTAGCATACGCATGCTTGGTGCCCAAGGTGACCAGAAGAGAACACTGGATCCCTTACAACAGAAGTCGCAGGTGGTTGTACATTGCGGTTTGCCCTGAAATTATCTGTATTTTGATGCTAATTCCACTGCCGCAAGGACAGCTGCCTAGTCACTACTCAGAACTCAGGTGACTTCAACAGAACCACCTCCCCATTGAATTTGTAAAGTACAGGTGAGGGGCAGGTACAGCATAGAAGGAGGCCTGTCATTGGAGGAGAAGGAAGGATGGGCAGGAGAGAAGTTTGAAGGAAGAGGAGGAGACTAGAACAGAGACAGGAGGGGAAGAGGGTGAGAAGTCATGGCAGGTGATGTTAAGATTCTGCTCTGTGTATTTACAGGTTGTTATCTCCTAAGGGATGAATGGTACCGGGCTTTGTATGTTTTTTTTTAAAGATTTATTTTATTTATTATATATATATATAAGTACACTGTAGCTGTCTTCAGATACACCAGAAGAGGGCATCAGATCCCTTTACAGATGGTTGTGAGCCACCATGTGGTTGCTGGGAATTGAACTCAGGACCTCTGGAAGAGCAGTCGGGTGCTCTTAACCACTGAGCCATCTCTCCAGCCCCGGGCTTTGTATGTTTAAGTGAGCAATTATATCTTACTAATTGGGTCAAAGATTATTGTGTTGTGTGTTCTTTTATGTGAGGGTTTGAGTGTAGGAAAGTGTGCAGTTGGGATGTGTTTCCGCCAAGATATCTAGCAGATATCTTGGGGCACCGCGGTGCAGACCTAGCGGGGTAAAAGACACCTTACCTTTTTTATCTTTATATTTATACAACAACAGTTGTAAGCTGCTGTGTAGGTTCTGGGAACCAAACCATTATCTAACACCGCACATAGCATCGTGTGCCTGCAATCCCAGTGCTGAAGGGGCAGAGATAGCAGCAGCCCTGGGGCTCACTGCACAGCTAGTCTAGCCCTATTAGTGACCTCCAGATTCAGTGAAAGACCCTGTCTTGAAAAGTTGAGTGGGGGTTGGGGATTTAGCTCAGTGGTAGAGCGCTTGCCTAGCAACCGCAAGGCCCTGGGTTCGGTCCCCAGCTCCGAAAAAAAAAAAAAAAAAGTTGAGTGGAGAAGCAATTGAGAAAGACGCCCAGCGTTGACCTCTGGTGTCCACACACATGATCGCAACAAATGTCTTGATAAGATTTCTGCCTTGCTAAACTGGTTTAGATATATTTGACCTAAGATCTTGTATCTCCTGGAATCATTCTACCCACACTTGAAAGGAATGTGTTTTCTGCTGCTGTTAGAATGTTTCGGGCATATCCGTTGGGTCTTGTATAGTTCTAAACTTTAGCTACACAACTAAGTTGCAAAAACGGCAAGGAGGTACTTCCCCACGCTTTTTTTGCCAGGGCAAGCACAAGGAACACACGCAGGAGAGTGATGATTTGGATTTCCCAGAGTCCCTCTAAGCCCACAGGCAAGGCGTAATTGGCTCATACTAGGTTTCTGGTCCATCCAAAGAGTGTTCAGTCTCTCTCTTTCTCTCTTGCCTCCACTTCTCTGAACCATTTAAACCTCCATGAAAACAACCTGGGAACAAAGCTTATTTTCCCCAATTGGAGAAAACAGAGGATTGTGGGGCAGGAGGGGTCTCTTGGCAATGAACCGTGGCACCTTGGGGAATTATGGCGTAAGCAAAATAAAATGCCCATTCGACTCTCTTTGGTAAATTTTTCCTTTGACTTTTTTTTCAAGTGGGAGTGAGGGGTGGTATTAGAGTTAATCTGGGGCATCCTGAACGCTAGGTCAGTGCTCCACTGTGCTGTACACACCCCCAGACCCCTTCGTGCGTTGACGCTTAGAGAGTATCTCACTAATTTGCCCAGGCTGGGCTTGAACCAAGCAGTTCTTCAATTTGTAATCCTCCTGCCTCTGATTTCTGTGTAGCAGGAAGTACATACCTTTTCTGCAAGGCCAGGTCTTGTTTTTGGTTGGGTTTGGGTTTGGATTTGGGTTTTGGGTTTTAGGTGTTTTGGAGTGTTGTTTTGGGTGTTTTGGGGGGGTTAGGGTTTGGGTTCAGGTTTAGGTTTGGTTGCTGAGGGGCTGGAACTCCCAGGTGTCTGAAACGGGTGTCAGCACCAGCACTTCTGTGGGGAATAACTCCAGACAGCCCTTTTCGGCATCTTGTTACATCTTTCTGCCGCTTTGTCTTCTGATGAGAAGCATGGCTGCCATTCAGATCCCTGCTCGCCATCCTTCTCATATCCTACGTTTTCAGTAATCTGATGTTGATGTGTTTAAAAATAGGGCTTCTCTAAGTTCATCTGAGTTAAAATTCACCATGTGTATACGAAGAGAAAGAAAGAGTACATGTATGCTGGTGCATAGGGAAGGGTGGCACCACAGGCATTTTGTCAGTTTGTGACACTCTTTTGTCTGTTTCAATTTAAAAAGGGGATGGGGCTTGCAAAATCCAGAAGTATCTCAAACTGAATTTCTCAAAAGGCAAGCAGTGTCAGTATCAGAAATGCTCAACTTACCTGACAAATTTGAGAGCATCGTGATACAAAAGGGGGGAAAAAAGAATTCAATGAAAAATTACAAACATTTTTGAAGCAAGCGGGGCATGGGGGGCGGGACGGGAAACCTTGGCTAAGAATAGGTTGCATGATCCAGAAGTAATAATATTAGAACTAAAAAACACACTGACTGAAATAAAAGACTGGATGGATCAAATCAGCTTTAGACTGAAGGACAAGAAAAGAATCAGAAACAGGAAGCAGGCTCTGTGGTGACAGAAAGGAAACAGGCTCTGGGACTTCACAGAAAAACAAAAACTACTTTTTAATTACATTCCTACAAGGTACCTGAGAGTCATCAGACTCCCAGATGCAAACAAGGGATAGGATTATGGTGGCCAGGGGCTGGGGGAGGAGAGGATGGGGACTGGGGAAGGAAATGGCCAGGGGGAGGAAATGGCCAGGGGCCAGGGGAGGAGATGGCCAGGGGCTGGGAGAGTAGAGGATGGGGACTGGGGGAGGAAATGGCCAGGGGAGGAAATGGCCAGGGGCCTGGGGAGGAGATGGCCAGGGGCTGGGAGAGTAGAGGATGGGGGATGGGGGAGGAGAGGACACGAAATTACTATTTAGTGGTTGGATTTTCCATTTTACCCAGTGGAGAGCTTTGAGCACAGATGGTGGAAGGCTGGGGTGTAACTCAGGTGAAGTGATTGTCTGGCACGTGGGGTCTTACAGTAATACAAATGCACTTATTATTCCTGAATTGTATACTTAAAACGGTAAATTTTATGTTACATTTCTTTTGCCAAAACGTAAATGGTTTGTCAAGCAGGAAATTTAACTCTTTTCTTACTTGCGTGTGTATGTGTTTTGCATGGACACGTGTGTGCCAAGGCACACATGCACACATGTGGAGGTCAGAGGACGACTTGAGAGAATTAGTTCTCTCTCTCCGCCATGTAGGCTCAGGGGAATCAAACTGTGGTCATCGACTTGAAAAGCAGCAATGCCTTTACCTGCTGAGATATCTCACCAGCCCCTCAGATAGGAATTTTTGACAATTGACATACATAAAATGTTTAAACCTAATGGTTTAACAAAGGCCTTCTTTATATATGTGGTGTGTGTGTGTGTGTGTGTGTTTGTGTGTGTGTACGTGTGTGTGTGCACACACGTGTGTGTGTGTTGGTTTTATGTTTGATTAGTTTACCCAAAAAAATGAAACGTCCATTAATTAATGTTACAAAATAGGGGAGAGATACTTTTTGTTGTTTTATTTAAACAAAGATTCTGTGGGAAAATATACAGAAAACTGACAATATTCAAAGAATAAGAATGACTCCAATTCAAATATACAGACTACATTTAGGATCCAATTTTTAAATATTTAAGATTAGTTAAGGTAATAAAATAATAAATCATAACCTTGAATACTTTAAGGGCAAGTATATTTCAACACTAATTTTCTCTAAAGTCAATGTCATTTTACACCTTCAGGGCTCTAGAGCATATATCTAGAACATATTTCTTTTAAAAACTCAAGCAGAAACCTTCCTACAAGAACTATTTGGGTTGTGACTGTTTTTCTCCTCTAATCTCTCCATGTTTCCATCCATGTTCCCAACTCATTGTGGTAGCTTTGATACATCTCTTCACTGAACATATCCTAAACATTTAAGTTTGCTAGTAGAGAAGATATTTGTTTCTTCTTGGGGTTGCATTTTTTGATGTTTGTATCATATTTAAATAAATTGTATAATTAAAATTATAGATGCAGCTGGCATAAATATGTTTAAGAGCACCAACAACTGATTTAGTAGTGATAGCTTCAAGTGTTTACTGAGCAGGTGACATCACTCCGTGTTTCATAGAAACAATAAAGAAGGGTTGACCAGATGGCTTGTTGTCAAGACTGCTGATGACCTGGTTTAGTCCTTGGAGTCTTCATGGTAGAGCAAGGGAACCAACTCACACAAGCTGTCCTGTGGCCTTGACATAAACACACACACACACACACACACACACACACACACACACACACACACACACAAACAAACAAAGGTAAATGTGTCTAACAGTAGTATTACTTATCTTTAATCTCAGCACTTAGGGAGGCAGAAACAGGCAGATCTCTGTGAGTTTGAGGCCAGCCTGGTCTACGGAGCAACTTCAAAGACAATCAGGGTACCAGAGAAACCACAAACTCAAAAAACAAACAAATTAAAAAAAAAACAAAAACAGAAAAACACAAGTGTAAATAAAAGAAAGTAAGAAAACAAGGAAATTTTTAAAATGAAGGTCAATTGCCAGAGCTTCTGAAATCGTATTTTCTCTAATAACCAATCTTACTAAATGGGATTCTCACTTGGCCTATTTTAATGAATAATGATACACATTAGTAACTAGCAAGATTAATATGAAGGCAGAAAATGCTTGAGGCTTTAGGCACAGTAAGTTATTTCAAGTAGTTCAAACAAATTCTCCACAATCTTGTTTATGCTGGTTTTTTTCCCTGGGTAAGGAAAACATTCTCTTCCAAGAGACCAAAATTTAGCAACCCAAGCAACCTATAATGATTTTCATTCTCTGTAGTGAGGGGTCCTTTGACTTGGATAAGAAACCTGTGCGCTGTGATGTGGGCCTTGCTTCCAATAGCACTTGCACTATCTATCACACCATCTGACACAAGATTGTGATCATATAATCTGTGGGTGTGTGTGAAAGCAAATGAATGCTTGTCTGAAGAAAATAACACAGGGACTTGTATCCCTCACTCACTTTGTCTGGTCACACAAAGGCAATAAGAATCAAAGCAGAAGATGGGTCAGACAAGAGTAACTTGGTCATGTTCATCAAACCAGCCTCATTGTCACCACATATGGGAACTATGGGCCTAACAGACCTGGGGCCCATTAACCAGATCCTCCTGGGACACATCCTCACCAGACCTTGTTGGTGTCACTAATGTTGCCTTCTGCCACTTTTCAACTACATGTAGAATTGGTCAGACCTGGGTTGAACTACAATGAACAAATCTGTGATGTGTACTTGGCCCTTGCACATGGCTTTCTAAATTTCTCCCCTAAGCTTTTTACTGTTTCCAAGGCAAAGTCAGGTCACTATCTATGGGCTGACTGGAGTGAGAGCTTTGCCTAACCCTATCTAGATGAACATGGTTCTAGTTACTATAAACGGGAGCCATAAATATAATAGATGTAGGTGTCCAGAAGGAAAGGTCAGAAACAAGCAAGCGAACAAAAATGTCTCTGACTTCTAATGTAATGGTTAAAACATATACAAAACCTCTTCTGCCAAAATAAGGCATAAAGGTGGATGATATTATCAAAAATCTAGTTTAACACCCCAGGACTTTACAAAACTTGTACAAAACCTGAGGAAATTATATCAGTGAAAACCTCTTGTGGTAGTTCGAATAGGTTTTGCCTTATAGACTCATTTGTTTCAATGCTTGGCCATAGAAAGCAGCACTATTAGGAGGTAGAGCCTTATTGGAGTGGGTGTGGCCTTGTGAGAAGAAATGAGTCAGGCTTTGAGATCTCCTGTGTTCAAACTTTACCCAGTGTGCTATCAGAGCCTCCTTCTGGTTGCCTGGGAATCAAGAAGTAGAACTCTCAGCTCCTCATCCAGCAACATGTCTGCCTACATGCTGCCTTGCTTCCTATCTTGATTATGATAAACTAAACCTCTGAAACTGTAAGCCAGCCCCAATTAAATGTTTGCCTTTATAAAAGTTGCCTTGTGAATGATGAAACCTGACCTAAGATACCACTCAAGTTTGGGAAGGAGAACGTGGATATGTCGCTACTCACACTTTATTTTTCCCCAGTGGTTTGGGTAATACTATAACTATCAGCAACATCAATGGTGCTGGAGGAGACCCATGTAACTTGTGTTATTATCAACTGAAGTGATTTCAAAACAGGCCAAGAGAAGGGATCAGGAGTGCTACTAACCCAAGGTCAGCAGTTCATCTCTGCACAGATGAATTAGCAGGGGTTAATGAGGGAGTCTTAAGAGCTCAACACTTTTCTATTGCTGTAACAGAACACTATGAAGAAGGCAAGTTATAAAAGAAAGCATTTCGTTTGGGGCTTACAGGTTCAGAGGACGAGTCCATGACTGTCCTGGCAGGGAAGCATGGCAGCTGGCAGACAGGTATGGTGCTAGAGCAGTAGCTAAGAGTGCAAATCCTTTTTTGCTTTTATTTATTTATTTATTTTGGGTTTTCTTTCCCAGGCTAGTATTTCTCTGTGTTGCCCTGGCTTTTCTGGAACTTGCTCTGTAGACCAGGCTACTCTCAAACTCAGAGATCCACCTGTCTCTGCCTTCTGAGTGCAAGGATTAAAGATATGCACCAGAGAGTTCAAATCTTGATCCACAAACACAAGGCAGAGATAGCTAACTGGGAAAGTGGCACGGGCTTTTGGAAACCTCAAGGTTCACCCCCAGTGACACACCTCCTCCAACAAGGCCACACCTACTAATCCTTCCCAAACAATTCCATCAACTAGTAACCAAGTATTCAAACATAAGTACATATGGAAATCATTCTCATTCAAACATCCACACACAACAACGGGTTATTCCTCATGTGTCCTTAGATTCCTACTAACCCTGCTCATAACAGGACCAAAAAAATACCAAAGGAACCTACTCTACCCTGGCCAACAAAACCTGTGCACACATGCAGGAATATAAGGCGTATTAGAGTATCAGAATTTTTTCAGTGCTCTCCAGGAAGAATAGCACTGAGAGAAAGCAGGAAAAATATTCAAGGCTGTGATGACTAGAATTTTCCCAGTTTTGATGAAAAATATTAACCCATCCACCTGAAATTTTAACAAACCCTAATTATAATTACTACAAAGTAATCTATACCTGAATCGACAAAACAAAACTATTAACACCCTCCCTAAAACAGAAAACACTTGGGAGCAGCAAAAGAAAAATAACTCAAGTGCAGGAGAACAGTGATCAGCTAACTTCTCCTTGGAAACAATGCCAGACAGAGAGAAATGGATTAACACATTAAAGGCACTAGAAAAAAGTTTTCAACTAGAAATTCTGACCTGGCTCAAATAATTTTTTGGCATGGGAAGAAAATAAAGGCATTATCAAATACATAAAGATCAAGAATACTTGTTACTAGCATGACTACTCAAAAAATTTCATTTAAAGCAGGCATGATGGTGTATCTTTCAATCCTGGGAGTCAGAAGGAAGAGGCAGGTGGATTTCTATGAGTTTGAGGCCACCCTGCTCTACATAGCCTCCCAGATAACCAGAGCTACCTAATAGAGAGTTTCTATCTCAAAGACAAACAAAAATATTTCAATGCACAGTCTTTTCTATTAAAATGTAGTAACATGGGTGATAATTTGAATCCACAGCAAAAAAATGAAATACCAGAAATATGTAAACAAACATAAAAGATCCTGTGTACGTTTTCCTCATTTCTTCTCTTAGCCCCTTTAAAAGTGTAAGTATATAAAACAATGTGTTGTTGGGTTTATAACAAACGTGTGTTACACAGAACTATGCATGAAAATAATAATATATAGAAGAAGAGAAGAAATGGGGGTGTATTCAAGCAAGGATCCTTCCTTCTACTCTTTCTTTCCTTATTCTCACAGTACTGGAGATAAACATGGGGTCTTGAATATGCTGGGCACACCATCCATCACTGAGCTAACCTGCACTATGCTATGCGCACAGTCCATCACTGAGCTATCCTGCACTATGCTATGTTTACTGTACATCACTGAGCTATCCTGCACTATGCTGGGCACACCGTCCATCACTGAGCTATCCTGCACTATGCTATGTTTACTGTACATCACTGAGCTATCCTGCACTATGCTGCGTACACTGTACATCACTAAGCTATCCTGCACTATGCCGTGCACACAGTCCATCACTGAGCTATCCTGCACTATGCTGTGTACACTGTTCATCACTGAGCTATCCTGCACTATGCTGTGCACACAGTCCATTACTTAGCTATCCTGCACTACGCTATGAATGCACTCCATCACTAAACTATCCTATTGGCCTTTTTCATTGTTTAAAAAAAGTTATTCTGTACCCTAGGAAGGCCTTGAATTTGCCATCCTCCCGTCTCATCCGTCAGTCTTAGCTGAGCTAAATGTCTGTATTCTTCCAGAATTAAGGTACTGTTTTTTGAAATAGAGTATGATAAATTAAGTGCAGCCATAATCCCTAGAACGATGACTAAGAAAATTGCTTAAAATCATGTAACAAAAAAATCTAGAGGAATTAATTTTTCTAATATTTAGCTAAAATGCAAGTATCTAATACAAAATAAAGTAATGAAAGAGGACCAGAAAAACAAAGAGTACCTGAAAACAGATAGAAAAAAAATGTCAAGTATAAATCTAGACAAATCAATAACCACATTAAAAGGAAATGGACTTAGCAACTCCATTCAAAAGGCAGCGATTGTTAAACTCCATTCAAAAGAAAAATCTAACCAAATGATGTCAACAAGATATACATCATAGATTCCAAGACATAAGACTTTAAAAATATAAGGATGAGAAAATGCATCTTAGCTAAAGAGCTGTAAGAGGGCTGTAATGGCCATATTGCTGTCGGACAAAAGAGATTTTACGGTAAGTAACAGTACCAGAGACAGGAACACGGTGTGATGACAGAACATAAAACATAGCATCAGGGTGGAACAAGGGTAAAGATAGCTCACCTAACGAGAGTCTCAGAATACTGCTGACCGTGGTGGTGGTTCACACGTGCGACCCCACCACTGGGATGCAGGCACATAAGGCAAGTGCAAGGCCAGCCAGCCTAGCCTTCGTGGTGAATAAGTTCCAGACCAGCCAAAGCTAAGTGTGGGGGTGCACACCTTTAATCTCAGCACTCAGGAGGCAGAGGCAGGAAGATGTCTGTGAGTTTGAAGTCAGCCTGGTCTACAGAGTGAGCTCCAGGACAATCAGAAATGCACAAAGAAACCCTGACTCAAAAAAAACAAAGAAGGGGTGGGGTGTGTTGTGTTGGATAAAATGCTTGCCTTCCACGCTTGAGAAGCTGAGTTCAATTCATAGAACCCACATTAAAAAGCTAGTGTGTTCATAGTCCCAATCACAGGAAAGCACACACAGGCAGGTTGTGGGACTAGGTGGTCAGTATCAAAGTAAAAAACAAAAGGGTGGGGCGGGAAAACCTTAGAGATAACACCCAAAGTTGTCTTATAATCTACACACACAAACACACACATGGGTGGATCAGCACACACAAGTGCATTCCAACACACATGAACATATACATACACATATAAAAACCAAAACCAAAAAAATAAAATAATAATGCCAAAATACCTAAAGTAAAAGCTGATGAAACAGGAAGAAAAAATGGCTAATTCAATAATTACAACCAAGGCCTTACCCCAACAAATGCAGAAAAAGCATTTGGTAAAAATCCAGTCTAATTCACTGGCTTTTAATAAATATATTTTATTTATAAATATATAGTATGTATGTATATATTTATATGTATATAAAAGTGGAGAGACATTTTTTAAATATTTTAAATATATTTTATATTTATATATTTTATAATATATATTTAATTATATAATTATAGTTTATATTTGCTATATTTTATAATTATATTAGAATATATACATATATTTCTATCATATGTTTATACTATATCAATTAATATAAATATATTAAATATAAAATATATTTAAATAAAAATATTTTTAAATGCCCTACCCCCTTTTTTTTACCTGTTCAGCCATGTCCATTGCTGCTCTACTCACAATTGCTAGGAAGTGAAAGCAACCTCAATATCCTTCAATGAAGAAAAGAATCACGAAAATGTAGTACACACACATACTGGAATACTATTTAGATGTAAAGAAGGTGAACTCATGAAATTTGAAGGTAGTGGGATGGAACTAGAAAAGTTCACATGGAGTGAAATAACCCAGACCCAGAAAAAAGCAAATGTCGCATGCTCTCTGTCACCTGAGGTTTCTATCTGCAGATCTTCAGAGAGAATATAACCTGGAATAACTGCAGAAACCCAGGAAGTAAAAAGGGAGCCATTGCAGGAAGGGTGAGCAATAGAGAACAACAAAGTACAAGAGATCTGAAGGGGGGAGGGGGGAAAGGAAGGGGAGAGGGGGGAGGGGCTTGAAAAGGTCACACAGAATCAAACTGTTATTTGTCTACTAAAAATAACCTGTAATATATGAAAGTCTGTTTATACATACATACATATACATTTAAATGAAATTTTCCCATCTTGGCTGACAATACTCCCCACAGAATCTAGTAACAAAATTTTAACACCAGGCATTAGAATTTCCTTTGAGTTGTCGGTTAGAGCAGTCCAAGGGACTCCCAAAATATTGCATCACATTGCTGTTGCCCTTGGTTGCCTTCTAGAAGTGGAAAGTAAGTTTCTATTGCTGAAGACACCAGGCACTTTGGAAATAGGACCCAAAGGACTTGGGCTAAGTTTGTCTTGAAACACTTCTCTCCATGGACCAGCTTTCATAGAAGGTGCCCTGCAAACTTCCAAAGGAGAGAAGCAGATAAGCCCTACCTAGCTATGAACCACCTGTGCTCATGAACCACAGCAAAAACCAGCGTGGCACAACTGCCCTGAGGGTGCAGCCGTGGCATGCATACCAAGGCAGTAACCAACAACTCTCTAATTAGACTTGAGGCCCATGCAACAAGAAGGAGACCATGCCTGGTATTAGAAATCCAGCCAGCTACAGTACTAGTGAAGTCATGGATCCTGGAGGAGAACCTACAACTACCACTTTACTAAACCAGCATATTCCCTAACAATATTCTAAATTTTTGTCCATATTCCCACAGATGAGTGTAGTCCAAGGAAATTTCTTTTCAAAACAGATATTTCTTAGTTAAGGTTTTACTGCTGTGAAAAGACACTGTGACCAAGACAACTCTTTTATTTATTTTTTATTGGATATTTTATGCATTTACATTTTCAAATGTTATCTCCTTTACCCTTTCTCGAATCCTCCTTCCCCCCCCTCTCCCCTGCTTCTATGAAGATGCTCCCACTCCCACCCACCCACTCCTACCTCAACACCCTGGCATTCCCCTGTACTGGGGAAATGAGCCTTCACAGGAACAAGGCTTCTCCTCCTATTGATGCCCGACAATGCCATCCTCTGCTACATATGCGGCTAGAGCCATGGGTCCCTTCGTGTGTACTCTTTGGTTGGTAGTTTAGTCCCCAGGAGCTCTGGGGGATCTGGTTGGTTGATATTGTTGTTCTTCCTATGGGGTTGCAAACCCATTCAGTTCCTTCAGTTCTTTCTCTAACTCCTCCATTGGTGTCCCCATGCTCAGTCAAATGGTTAGTTGCAACCATCCTCATCTGTATCAGTAGGGCTCGGGCAGACACTCTCAGGAGACATCCATATCAGGCTCCTATCGGCAAGTACTTATTGACATCAACAATAGTGTCTGGTTTTGGTGGCTGCGTATGGGATGGATCCCCAGGTAGGGCAGTCTCTAGATGACCTTTCTTTCAGTCCCTGCTCCCTTCTTTGTCCCTGCATTTCTTCCCGTGAGTATTTTGTTCCCCCTTCTAAAAATGACTGAAGCATCTACATTTTGATCTTCCTTCTTGACCAAGACAACTCTCAAATGTATATATATATATACACACACATATACATTTTTAATGTACATGAATAACACTGTAGCTGTCTTTAGACACACCAGAAGAAAGCATCAGATCCCATTACAAATAGTTATGAGCCACCATGTGGTTTCTGGGAATTGAACTCAGAACCTCTGGAAGAGCAGTCACTGCTCTTAACCTCTGAGCCATCTCTCCAGCCCCACCAAGACAACTCTTATAAGGAGGTCATTTAATTGGGGCTGGTTTACAGATTCAAAGGTTCAGTCCAGTATCATAAAGATAGGAACATGGCAGCATCCAGGCAGGCATGGTGCAGGAGGAGCTGAGAGTTCTACATCTTCATCTGAAGGCTGCTAGAAGACTGGCTTCCAGAAAGCTAGTAGGAGGGTCTTAAAGCCACACCCACAGTGACACACCTACTCCAAGGCCACACTGCCTAATAATGCCACTCCCTTGGCCGAGTATGGACAATCCATCACAAAATGGAAGATATTTCAGAAAACCACAGCCAATCAGAGCACAAAGTTGTAGAGCCCAGGCCCAACTGATGTATTTCCATCACATCTAAGGCTCAGGGATCATTGGGGAAGAGAGGGTGGAAAGGTTGTTGAAGAGCCAAAGGACTGGCGAGACTGCTGGGAGACTGGGTCACCTAGAAACGTCAGAGATGCTACATGCATGAAGTCTTATCAGCATGGTTCCCTAAACAAGACCTGAACGAAGATAACACCAATGGGCGTGCTAACATGGATGAAGGGATGCTCGTGAGGACTCAATCCCACACAAAGAACAGCAGGCATTGTGGGCTTCAACCCCAGCACTTGGGAGGCAGAGGCAGGCGGATCTCTATGAGTTTGACGTCAGCCGGGTCTACATAAGTGAGTTTCAGAACAGCTAGAGCTACATATAAGACCCTGTCTCAAAAACAAACAACAAAAAATGAACTACAAGCAATTTTCGAATGCTGAGAAATAGCCTTATCAAGAAAGAATACACCAGATGGTTATCGAATACCAAATGGTCAGCCCTGAAAATGTATATACAGGTAACACTTTACAGACTAAACAGGTTGTATTTAGGGGTGTGTGTGTGTGTATGTGTGTGTGAGAGAGAGAGAGAGAGAGAGAGAGAGAGAGAGAGAGAGAGAGAGAGAGCACTTATCACTTATTGTTTTGGTTTGGTTTCTTAAGAAAAAATGGTCATGAATTTGAAATAGAGAAAGGATGGGTGCAGGGCAGGGATGAGAGGGAAGAAAGGGTAGGGAAAATGATGTAATTACATTAGAATCTCAAAACATATAAAAGGGGCTATTTTTTAAGTATAAAAAAGTTTATGTGAAAAAATTTTTATCCAAAAGTCTGTCTGTCGTCTTTCTTTCTCTCTCTCTTTCTTTTTCTTTCTTTCTTTCTTTTTCTTTCTTTCTTTCTTTCTTTCTTTCTTTCTTTCTTTCTTTTGCTGTTGTTGCTTTTTTCAAGATAGGATTTCCTTGTGTAGCCCTGGTCCTACTGTTCCAGGACCCCTGGCTGTCAAGGAACTAACTTTGTAGACCAAGCTGGCCTCGAACTCAAAGACCTACTTGCCTCTTCCTCCCAAGTGGGATTAAAGGCATACACTGGCACTGCCCAGACAAAATTCTTAACTAAAAAGAAATAATAAACAGAATTATTATATCATGGCAAATGCAAAAACTTAGCTCTGAGTGGATTATAATTTAAAAACATAAAAGTAGAGTTGGTCTGCGATCTAGTAATCTCAATGGCAGGTTTATGGTAAAGAGAAATAAACATATGAAATTTTGTACATAAATTTGTACACAGCAGCATCACTCAGAATAGCCCTCAAAATGAAATCAACTCAGACGTCCATCTGCTGAGAAATGGATAAAGGAAACATCGCAAACTCACACAATGGAATGTTATTTGACTGTAAAAACAAATGATGTTTTCGTCTATGTTCTGACACGGACAACACAACACTACACTGAGTTGAAAGAAGCCAGACACACAATCAGCCACATATCACATGAGTAAATTTCTCCAAGGGAATCCAAAGATATAAAGTGATTTCCAGGTACTCAAGGAAGAAAGACATAGAGAGTAACTGCAAACATGTATACGGTAACTTTTTGGTGGTGAAATTTTTGGAATTAGTGATGATGTTTGTATAACTTTACGAATATGCTAAAAATTGAAAGAATTTTTATATTTTAAAGCATATACTTTATGATATTGAATTATTTCTCAATAAAAAGTTGCTGGGAGCTGTTGTGTTTATAATTAGAAAGTACAAACCTGCTGCCTGGGGCTAGGCTTGGCAGACACTGAGTAATGATTTAAAACAGACTCAAGAGAATTTTGGATCGAGGTAGGTATGGTGTCATATGCCTTAATGTAGGCCCTTAGGAGGCCGAGGCAGGAAAATCATGGGTTCAAGAACAGCATAGGCTCCAGAATGGATTTCAGACCCTACCTTGTACAGGTGTGATCCTGTACAGGTTGTGTCTAGATACAAAAGGGTCTTGTTCATATTTGCACTTTTTATAAAGTAAAGCCACTAAGAACAGAATAAATCGTAGGATGAAAAGTTGAGGTTGGATTTTTCTTTTTAACAAAAAGGGACCAGAGAGATGGATCAGAAGTTAAGGGCACTCCCCGTTCTTCCAGAGATGTGTGCTTAGTTCCCAGCTCCCACCCAGAAGACTCACAAAAGGCTTCTGTGATGTAAGGTACTGGAGGAGACTGTTTCTTGGCCTGGTTATCGTGAGTTCCATTTTATGATAATTTGTTGAGCTGTACTCATGAGATACCTACACTTCTCTATGGTATTTAATACACCCTAAGAAGTTTTGTTGTTTTGTTTTTAATCACCTTAAAGACTGGAGAAGACAGGGAACGAGCCTGTCACAGACAGTTGCTCTTGGCTTTCCATGGGGTTTGTCTGTCTTCCCCATCGTCCTCAAAGCCCCATTCATGGGATTAGCTTGAGTGACCTTGTTCTTCAAGAAAGGACTGTCCATATTCTATTTAAACAACCTCCATCCAATTCATTCACACCTCCACAGAGACAGGTACTAAACGGTCACCTCGAAGGACCGTGAGTTTGTGCAGGTTTGCTTAGAGAAATGCCTGATACGTGGGAGCTGCTCTGTGCTCCCACACTGTGGAATGAACAGTGTGAATGAACATGGAGGTAAGGGAGAGGAAGGTAGTTGTGTAGAGAAAGACTTGAAAATGGACATTTTTCAGTGCAACATTTTCATGTTTCACGGGGACATGGTCAAAGAGACGGTGACAACACCTGCACAAAATGGAGCCTTTCAACATCATGTCATGGGGAGGGGAGGGACTCATGAAGTCCTATCCTTCCCTGAAGAGGTATAGGTTGGTAAGTCTAGCTATTGTGGTTTAAGTGGGAATTGTCCTCATGAGCTTATGATTTGAATATTTGGACCCTAGTGGGTGGCACCATTTGGGAAGGTTAATAGTCACAGCCTTGCAGAAAGGGAGGATGACATTTGAAAGCAGACTTCAAAGGTTCACACCCTGGTCTCACTTCCTGTTCATTCTCTCTGGTTCCTGTCTGTGGATGAAAATGTGGCCGGTTGGTCAGCTTCCTACAGCCTGTTTCCACATCTCCCTCATCATGAGGGACACTTTCTCTCTGAACCCATAGGCCAAAACAAATGCTTTAACTGGTACAGGGAAAGGCTCATGAGGCCCCACACCTCCCTTTGGATCTGTAGGCAGGTAATTTACTTCAAAAGTGTATCTTCTTTCCAATTGGTCTCCTTTGTGCTTTGATATCTTCTCCCTCTGTCCTCCTTACACACACACACTCACACACACACACACACACACAAAGAGAGAGAGAGACACACGCACACATACACACACACACACACACACACACACACAAAGAAAAGATATTAAAATACAAGGGGGACCAGTTATAAAGGAACAAAGCAGGACAGGGGGAATAAGAAAGGGTTATGGGGTGAAGATGATCCAAGTACATTATATACATGCATGAAAATATAACGAAATGTATTGTTGTGTATAGTTAATATATGCTAATAAACATCTTCAAGACAGGGTCTTACTCTGAGACTCTGGCTAACCTTGACTAGATTTACCTCAAACTAACAGAGATCTGCCTACCTCTGTTTCCCAGAAAGTAAGCGTTAAAAAGTTGTTTAGTGTTTAAGAAGACCACTTTGGTGTTATTGGTTCCTCTTTTGTCAGTGTAACTGACCAGTTCCCTGACAGAAACAAGTTAAAGGAGATTCCTTTTAGCTTGGTTTCAGAAGGCTCCATTCATGGTCACTCTAGTTTGTGTTTCTGGGCCCACTAGCTAGTTAAAACACAGTGGAAACGGGGGGAGTTACAGAAGGAAGCTACCCACCTTGTGGTAGATAGGAAGCAAAGCTGAAGATGGGCATAGGGACCAGCTATAGACCTTAAAGGCATGCTCACCCATGGCCTAGTTCCTCCAGCCAGGCTCTGTGCCATTTCCAGCCAGACATCAAGTATTCAACACAGGAGTTGTGGGTGCACAGCCAAACCCCTGCTGGTGATCCAGAAAGTGAAGTACTGAAGTACAACATCTACAGGATGTCCCCCAAGTGTGACAGAGTAGAACTGAGACATGGGAACTGGGTCTTTAAATGTGGGTAGAGGGTGTCCAGAGCAAGAAGCCAGAGGACTAGAAGAGTCAGAAGTAAAACAGGCATAAGCACGTTGTTCTGTAGGAGCCAATAACCTTAGAGACACTAAAAAGGTTCATGAAGCAGAAATGTGGGGCTCCTGGTTGAGGACAGAGCAAGGCTGAAGAGGCTGAAGGGGCCACCTACTGCCAGCCAAGGAATTTGAGCCAACTCCTGTGGTTTTCACAGCCATGGGTTTCCTTCTATTCCTAAGACACCATCCCTTGAAAATGACCCCAACCGCATCCCATCCATCCCCAAATGGCTTTCAGGTTCCATCCCCAGGACGTGCTCCCCAGGATGGGTCCTTCCTAAGGGAGAAAGACTGGGTTTCCTCCTCAACGGCCCACTTTTCCGGGTCTCTCCTGTTCAAAGATGTCTAGAGGAAGAAGGCAGGTCTGAGCTATCGGCTGCTCAGTCCTGGGGAGTCACCGCCTCAGAGGCCTGCCTGGAGTCGCTGATGCGGAAGGCAGGAATGACACTGTCCACCTCCTGCAGGACAGCACAAAGTTACTCACATCTCAGACCTTCTGCTCTGAAAACTGCCTGCCATCTACTCACCCTCCACAGGGACCGAACAACCAGGTCAGAGAGGAACGGCCTGTCTGCTATGCTGGGCCTGGGACACCTCCCCAGGACAATTCTCTCCCAAGAGACAGAGAGACGGTCAAACCGCTCTCTGAATGTGACCTCAGAGATAGGCAACAAGGACCTGGGCCCTATTTATCACTACAGGGCTATAATTAGGTTTGTTAACATAAAGTCGAGTGTAGTCTCCTTGACTAGGGACTTAATCACGTTACTATTGAGTTCCTGTACGCGTTGCTCCGGGTGACTGTTTTTACTTGCAGAGTTATAGCTAAGCCCAACGGGAGGAAATTAGCTCTGGACACAAGTTTATGGGGGGGGGGTCTTTTTTCCTCCTGACTCTGCCTCCCCCCCTCCCCTTTCCATGCGAAAATATTTAGCAAGCAGTGACAATGATGAAAACCAGTAGGAAACAAAATGTTCTACATTAGTATAAAACATGAAAAATGCAGCAAGGACCCTTAGCGGTACAACATGTGTTATGCTGGCTGGCAGCCCATTAGCTCTGATAGACATTTCACTTACCTAAGTCAAATATAACAGTCTAGTATTCATTAATATAAGAAGGGGCCGTGGAATCAGAGCTACCATCTGGCCGGGCCGACAGAATAATCTACAACTCATGATTAGGTCTAAGGAGTGGGGTTTCACTTTAATCTTTCTCGTTGCTCGAAATTTCCATCTGCGCGGTTCGGCACATCATTTTTCTTCAAGACAAATGTGCTGTTTTTCATGTTCCAAAATTAGATCAGAAGAAAACGATTAATCATGTCAGGCTTGGGAAAGGGAACAAAGCTCCCATATTCCCGGCTCTCCCTGCCCCCCCACCCCCGCCCCTCCCTGGCCCTGCAAGTTTGGGTTCCCCTCACCACCACTGCCTAACTTCAGCATAACTTGGGGGGAATACCACTACATATCCAGAGGAAAGAGGACAGGGAGAGGATTTGGGGTGCTCTAGGGGGTCCCTCACCCAGGCTGACCCTGCACTCTTGACCCAACACACACGTGCGCTAAAGGGTCGCCCCTTGCTGGTCTTGGAAGCACAAGGGCACGGCCCTGAACCCAGAGTGACAAAAAAGGGTACGAGGGGGCCTTCTGCAGCCCTTGTCCCCTCCTTGCCATAGCCCTGTCTGTCAGCCTGCTTGCAAGTCATAACAAATCCCTGGCGCGGAGCTGAAGCTGAGCGTTTGCCTGGGCGTCATGGGGATGATGAATGACCCACAGGCCTTTGAAGTGCTCTGCCAGTTCAGCTGGGTCCGTGGTGCTGACAGAGAAATATACACAACAGCGTAACCAATAATGAGAACATTAAACATTCCTGCGCTGTGACAGGCTGACAGAAAAACCCGGGCTCGCATCAATCATCCTGCAGATAGAACCTTGACAAGGGGCCCTCGCCATGGCCCTCACCCGCCTCCCTGGCTCCCTCCTCTTCCGCCCGCCCAGCCCCTCTGTCCTCCTTGCTAGGCCCTCTCTTCCTTCCTCAGGACCCCTCCTCTGGGGCCTCTGTCCTCTTGCAGGGTTTTGCCTTCGGGGCCTCTCTGAGGTCAAGTGAGGTTTGGGCCCCTGACATTTTAGTGAGGCAGCCCTTGAGTGACACCATGAGGAGACACCATGGCAGTGACAACTTTGAGCTTACAGCACTTGCAATTATAGCTTTCGGGTCCTGAGAATTAATACAAACCACTGTGTGTTGGAAACTCTATCCAAAACTAAAGCCAGGTGCTTGAGGCTGGCGACCCAAGACCCCCAGCTTCCTGTATGACTTGGGTAAAGGCCCCTTTCATAGTCCTTTGCGGCCCCCACGCCCCGACTCAGTCAGTTAGACTTATCTGGGGGTGGGGGGGTGGGGGATGGCATCGGAACTCTCATCTGTCTGAAAGAGAAGAAACAGCAGAGACACAAATCTCTCTTCCTTTTCCTCTAGCAGGAAAGGACGTCTACCCAGATAAGACACTCTGGACGGACCTTCAGCCCCTTTTCTGAGGAGACGCCGGCAGCTTCTCAGCCCCTGTCAGGATGTGGCTTGAGCCTGGTCTTTACTCGCTCTGTAAGGTGGGGTAAACCCCCACACCTTTCACACAGAGACTGGCCAGGTCTGTCCAGGGATTGCAGCCAACAACTTCATTGCAGTCCCAGATTTGAGGCCTTGGGCAAATCCAGAACGTTTCTGGACCACAAAATAAAAGTAGAATCCTTGCCCAGAGGCCCTCACATATTTGTTTATTGTCTCCAAAGGCAGAGGGTTATTGGCCTGCTCTTAACCTCGGAGCTTTGAGGGAGAGGGAGTTGTTTCTGTTTATTTGTGTCCTTCTTGGCTTTTTAGCAGGGAGTAAATGTGACTTTCAAAAAGTCATGAAAACTGCTGACAGTTTATACATGCATCCTGACACAGAGGATGGGCATTCTGGGTCATCAACTACATTGGTGTTTTTAGAGGAGACAGGGAGCCCATTACTGAACCCCTCTACTGCTAACTGCAGAAAACCTTATCCCTTCCTTCTGCGTCTCTGGAGGCCACAATCATTCTTGCCACCTGCAGTCATCACTGGCCTTACCCTCCTCTGATCCCCTGTGACTGTTGGCCCCAGTCGATGTCAAATTAGGCTTGAAACTACTTGAGGACGAGACAGCAGTCCTCTGAGTTCCCTGGGACTTGCAGGTCTCCTTGCTCTGTAATACCTACCCCACTTTCAGTCTCTTTTAGAAACTGAGCCTTCTAGGCCATGTTTGAAGCCTGTAACAACATCCTTCACCACCAATGGCCAGTCTGGTATTTATTTAACACCTATCTCTCCATCTCCAGCAGAAAAAAATCAATAACAGTAATAAAAAGATAACGCCTATCTCTGCAGCCAATCAGATTCTCTATTCCTTGAAATATGAACTCAGCCATAGGTAGTGTTGGATTCCTAAAAGCCATGTGGTGTCTGGGCTTTGGAGAAGCCATTTTGATCCCTTCACATATACACTGAGGAGGGTAGTGAAGGCTGGTGTTTAAGTCCAAGCACCAGAATGAAGAGGTAGATGAAAGAAGTGTGTACTATACCAGGTAGACCCCAAGAGAAGACAGCCTCGCTTCAATTCTCTTACTGCCTGACCATAGGCCAATGTGTCGTTTTATTGGGTTTTTTTTTTCTCCTGACATAATGGTGAGACAGCCAGTCCCTGGAAAAGACATATGACTTGGGCCTAGTCATTCATTTGATCCCATCCTCCCGCCAAAACGATGGCCCAGGGAAAATCATAAGACTCACGCAAAGCAAACCCTAGACCTTTGATACAATTCCATAAACTGATTCCGAGAGAAACATTTCTCAATCTCTTCAAATATTTATTGTTACTCTCTTTTGTTGGCTTTGTCATTGTTCCCTGAGAGGCAGTCTCATTTATTCTACATTCAAGATGGACCTTGAACTTCTGGCCCTCCTGCCTCTACCTCCAGCCAGCTGAGATCACAAGTACATGTCGCTATACCCAGTTTTATGAGGTCCAAGGCCAGGGTCACTTGCCTGGTGGGCAACTTCTCTGTCAGCCCATCTTCAGACCTTTTGGATTGGGTATTGTAAGGCTATGACTTCCATAGCTTCAAGTGCCACAGCTACTGCCTGCAAGAAACCAAGTTACCCAAGTGCCAGTGAAGCCCAGCAGTGAACCCATTGGTGATGGGTCCCAGTGACCGGTCTGGTTTTCCTATCTCATCAGTACTAAAACCTGCTCCATACAAAACCTTCCAGGTAAGCAGGTAAGCAAATACATTCCCTACCTTGATGAAAATAGATTCAGTTTGATTTCTCTTTCTCGAAAGCTGAAAAAGTCTTCATACAAGAGTTCAGGGGACAGGCAAATTTTAGGAGGATGCATCTATCATCCATAAATGATTTTTTTTCATTGTAAATGATAGTAAACAAGACCACTGGGTCACAGAGTAGAGAAGACTTCTCCTGCAAGACCCACCTGGACCCTTCCTGCCAGACAGTAAGTCTGAACAGTTGCACTTCTGGATCTAGATGCCCCCAGATTCAGCCCAAGGGATGTATTGCTGAACCTCTCTAAAATGGCCCTTTTCATTCTCTGATTTGTTCCTCTTACAAGCAAGAAAGGCAGTGATAAGTAGTGGTCACCCCAGCTTCTGCAGTTAGCCACCTGACCCATCCCCAGCCTTGCCAGCAGGAAGCCAGGCAAAGCTTGTGAGAAAAGGAGTTTTTTCTACCAAAGATGACTAGCCAAGGGCCAATATCCCCTACTTGTAAAAGTTTTATGCAAATCTTTAATCTCTTCTAGCTTATAAAACTTTTATGCAAATCTTTTAAGCAGACCCCATCTTATAAAACTTTTATGCAAATATTTTAATCTCCCCCACCATAAAACTTTTGTTTACACAAAGGCCTCTTGTTTTACTGGAACTTCTCTCCCCCCCTCCAAGTGACTAGCACCCCTTTCCCCTTCCACTTCCCCTTCCCCTTCCCTTCCCCTTCCCCTTCCCCTTCCCCTTCCACTTCCCCTTCCGCTTCCCCTCCCCTTTTCTACTTCCCCTTCATTCACATGTTGCTTTCCAAGTTAGCCAATGAATATTATGAATTTGAACCTCAGCCAATGAGGAACAGCCAAGCTTTCCCTTATGAATATAAGACATGTGTGCTACTTGCTAGCCAAGTTTGGGTTATGGTACATCATTATTACAAAGAAAGAGAGAGGTGGGGGAAAGGAAAGAAAGAGAGAAAGAAAGGAAGGAAGGAAGAAACGAAGGAAGGAAAGAAGGAAGGAAGGAAGGAAGGAAAGAGGGGAAAGGCCTTGCTATCTTCCTTAATTTTACTTTTTCAGGTGTTTCTTTGTTTGACACCGAGAATATTCTTTTCTAACAAGCTGACCCTCCGTCTACTTCAGACACAGTCCCAAATCCCACTCTTCAGGTGCCCCACCCCCACTCCATCCTCAAGACGGGATTTCACTATGCTTCCTGAGCAGGCCTCAAACTCCTAGGCTCAAGTAATCCTCCTGCCTCAGCTTCCCAGGTAGCTGAGCATGACCAGCCAGTTTTTGCCTGAGATGCTCTTTTCAGGGCCAGTGGACCAGTTCTGTTCTGATAATAGAATCCCTGGACACATGGGAGAGACCTGGAGCAGCAGAGGAGTGGGAAACAACTGGAATGTTAGTCAACAATAGACATCGGTCCCCAGCTCGAAAAAAAACAAAAAAAAAAAAAAAAAAAAAAAAAAAAAATAATAGACATAACATGAGCCAGTCTTGTGTGATGTTACTTCTGGGGTGGGGGGAGGGGAGAATAATACACTTATGAGCCAAGTTGTGCTAGGGTGTCACATTTGCCACATTCGAATGATGTCTTCAGAATCCCGAGGAGGGTTAGATGGGTGGGGATAAGAGGGAAAGAAAAAGAAAGGAAGATCTCAAGAGGAGGGAGAAACAGACAGACAGGCAGACAGACAGACAGGCAGGCAGGCAGGCAGGCAGGCAGGCAGGCAGGCAAGTAGGCAAGGGCAGGCAGATAGGCAAGGAGGGATGATGCTTTGAAATTCTAGCCCTCGGTAGGCTGAGGCAGGAAGGTGAAGAGTCTGGGGTGCTAGTGAGACCTTCTATTTAAAAACAAACAAATCAAAAACCACTATTATTTACTGAGTGCCTGCCGTGTGTCGGGAGTTTCCAGGTGTTGGGGACAAGCCGACAGAACCTCTGCTGAGGACTAGGGAATTCCAGAGAAAAGAAGAATTCTGAGAAACTAACGCAGAAAGAGCACTGAATAGTAGGCATCTGGCCTTTGGGGACCCGGAAGCCCACCCCTATTGGTATCTGGACTAGATTCTAGAGGGGCCGGTGTGAGTTTGCGTCCCCTGGAATGGTTGGGAACCCTCCAGGCCAAGCTGGCACTTAGCTTCCTTCTGTCTTGTCTCATCCTCACTCACCAGGAGGCTGGCCCAGAACCTAGAGATCTTGTGGGAGAGGTAGCTTTCCATCCTAAGGACTTACTGATATTTCCAACCACATGCAACTGGAACTGGCTCTTTGAAAGGTATTGAGCTCCGCATCGCTCCGGAGCAGAGACTAGGCGGATGTCACAGAACGGGTCCCTAAGTTGAGTGGATGTTTTCAGTTCAGCACTGCGACAACGTCAGCTGTCCTGCAGAGGCTATGAACCGCCTCCCACCTTCCTGGCAACAGCACCTCCCCCCATCCCACGCAGATCTGTCCGGTACAGCACCGCCTCTCTCCTAAGAAGAGGAATGAGCTATTTTCACGCTGCTTCTGATGAACCAGGAAGCAAACCACATTCAAACAGGCCATTGGAGAAGTGACACCAATTTCTTCTAAGGCTGAATTCAAAGAGCCAATCAGCTTCTGGTGGCTCTCTGGGAACACTTACTTCCAGAGCCCAACCATTATGCTGTGAGAAACTGACTCCCATGCAGTATTCACATGGAGAAACACACAGAAAGTTTCCAACCCCAACCCCACACAAGCCAAGGTCCTAGCTCATATCTGGGACATCGGACACCAAAAAGGAATGCAGACGTAGTCATAACAGCAGCAGGCATAATAACAAGAGCGGGCAAGGTGGCTCAGTGAGTAAAGGTGCTTGCAGCCAAGCCTGGACCTCAGTTTAACCACTGGGACCCACATGGTAAGTAGAAGGGGAAAAATTGATTCTGTGACTGTCTTATGACTTCCGCACATACACCATGGCACACATGCCCATACATACAATAAGTAAATGTTATTCAAGAATTAAAAATCTATTCTCAGTGTCAAAAACATGGACATGACCCAAGTCATCTGCCAACAGATGAATGGATAAGTAAATACACACACACACACACACACACACACACACACACACACACACGTACACATGCATGTACACAGGCACACACTGGAATATTATATAGCCTTGAAAATTAATTATAATACATGTTGCAGCTTGGATTGACTTTCAGAACACTATACTCTAAGTGAAATAAGTCATCCAGGGGAAGAGACACATCGTACAGTCTACGTTTCTAGAATAGTTACAATCATGGAGAAAGAATGGAGGTTGTCAGGGATTGGGAGAAAAGGAAACAGGAATCAGTGTTTGAAGGGTTTTACAATGTGAAGGGAGTGATAGAGATGACACCAGGGATAGCTATGCTTTATTCTAAATGTATTTGGTGCCAAAGAACTATGTGCTCATAAAATGGGCTCAGTTGGGCTGAAGAGGTGGTTCTGTCTGTACAGTGTTTGCTTCACAACTGTGCCCAGTACCCTTACCCCTAAAAAAAAATTATGGGGCATGTGTCTGCATTCCCAGAACTGAGGATACACATGGAGCAGGAAGATCCTAGAAGCTTGCTGGCCAACCAGTCCAGTTTAATCGATGAGCTCCAGCCTCAGAGAAGAACCTTGTCTCAGAACAATAAGGTAGAATGTGGCAAAGGTAGAAACGGGTGTCTACCTCTGGCCTCTACACTCGTGCATGCACACATGCAAATACCATATACACTCTCACAATGGCAACTTCTATTACATGTATTTCACCATAATTAAAAATAATCGAAGATAAGCAAATGAAGACTTTTCTAGATGATCCCAGAAACATTCATGGAGTCCCTCCCAGTGTTTAATTTGACCCAACTGAGATCTCAAAAACCAAAACAACCTCGCTGTCCAAATGTCTGACCCACTGGAACTATGACTCAATGAAATAGAGAAGTGTGTGTTTGTGTGTGTGTGTGTGTGTGTGTGTGTGCATGTGACATGCATGTGTGCATGCTCGTGCATATGTGTGCACCATGGCAAGCATGTAAAAGTCAAAGAAAACTGTGTGTGCATATGCACATGTATGTGTGTAAAGTGTATATGTGAAGGTCAAGGGTCAGTGTTAGGTGTCTTCCTCAATTGCTTCCCCACCTTATTTTTTGAGACAGAGTCTGTTACTAAACCTAGAGCTCCCCAATTGACTGAATCTAATGAACAAGAATCCCTAGGACCCTCCTTTCTCTGCCTCTCTAATGCTAAGATCATAGGTACACTCCACTGTGCCTAGTTTTTCTTGTGGGTGTTGGAAATCAAACTCAGGTCCCCATGCGTACACAGCAAGCACTCTATTGAGCCATGAAGTCATTTAAAATAGTTTCTCATGCAACAACGGTCATTGAAGCAGTTGGAACAAGATGGCCAGGCCGCCGTCACAGGTCTGTGGTCATGATGAGGCATGTATTGGGCTGGGGTTCACAAGTGACTGAGTTACCCTCCACTGGGTCCACTGGATCAATGGCCTTAGCGTAACCATCCCTGCTTCAGGCTCTTCTGGCTTCACAACCCTTTCTCTTGTTCACGAGGTAGAATAATTAAGGGTGTGAGAATGATGCCAACAGAAAAGGAATGCTCCCGAGGCCCTATTTTCAGATCCCTGGGTTCATCGGTCACTATTTACTCTCATGGAAACTCGCACAGGAGCTAGACTTAGAGACATTTGGGAAGTGGGTTGGAACAGGCTACTGCAGACAAAGCTAGACCATCCCTTGACCAACCACACAGTCCCAGTCCCCTACTGTCCCCTGTACAGATACATCACAGAGAAGACACAAGTCCCTAGGAAGTGGGACAGTTATATTCACAGGAAAGGTTGAGAAAGCAACATTTCTGTATGTGGTGTTCATGTAGACCATGCCTATGTAGTCAAGATCTGAAACTATTTTCCCCTGGCCTAATTCCCTATAGAAAAGTGTTCTGTATGATCATAGACCCACAGCACGCTTCATCCAGAAAGAACCACATAGAAAGCTCACAATACAGGGCAAGCTTCATCATTCAACTAACCCCACCAGAAGCGATGGGCTCAAAGTCAGTTTACTGATGTCGTTCAGGGAATTCATTGTGTGAGTCGTCTCCGTAGGAATAGAGGACAGTGTGGCACTCTGGAACTCACAGCCTCACCACCAGTGAGTCCTGACCATCATCTCTCAGCTCTGGGTCAAAAAACCCAGACACATGCGCTCAGGTTGAGCACTTCCTATGTGTCAGCCAGTGCCTGGCATCTGATGGGACTTGAAGAGTCACGAGGGGAAAAGATCGTGTCCATCTTGATCACCACTGTTGTTGTCTTAGTTAGGGTTTTGCTGCTGTTGAAGAGACACCATGACCAAGGCAATGCTCGTAAAGGTGAACATTTAATTGGGGCTGGATTATAGTTTTAGAGATTCAGTATTATCATCATGGTGGGAATCATGGCAGCATTCAGGCAGACGTGGTACTGGAGAAGCCAAGAGTTTCTACATCTTGATTCGAAGGCAGCCAGGAGAAAACTCATTTCCATAGGGAGCCAGGTAGAGGCTCTTTTCTGCACTGAGTGGAACCTGAGTGTAGGAGGAAACCTCAAAGTCCACCTCCACAGTGACACACTTCCTCCAACAAGACCACACTTCCTCCAACAAGGCCACACCTCCTCCAACAAGACCACACTTCCTCCAACAAGGCCACACCTCCTCAGAATGCCACTTCCTATTGGCCAAGCATATTCAAACCACCTAGAATGGTATGTGACAACACCTTCCTTATCCCTTCTGCTCCAGTACTAGATGGAGAAACATTGGCCAGACCTCAGCTAGAGCCAGCACACTGGCAACTTTTGTACAACAAATAATTCTGATTAATCCACACAAATGAACAAACACCATGCTTCGAACACTGTCATTCTCTGAAGACAATCTCCTATGGGGCCTGTTTACCAGTGTTTGAATCCGATGCTTTCATACTGTGGACATTTAAATGAGAATGGTACTCATAGGTTCGTATATTTGAATGCTTGGTCCCAATTCATGGAACTGTTTGGGAAGAATTAGAAGATGTGACCTTGTTGGAGGAGGTGTGACACTGGGAGTGCGTTAAGATTTCAAAAAATAGGGCTGGAGAGATGGCTCAGTGGTTAAGAGCACTGACTGCTCTTCCAGAGGTCCTGAGTTCAATTCCCACCAACCACATGGTGGCTCACAACCATCTGTAATGGGATCTGATGCCCTCTCATGGTGTGTCAGAAGACAGCTACAGTGGACTCACATACATTAAATAAATAAATAAATAAATAAATAAATAAATAAATAAATAAATAAATAAATCTTTAAAAAATATATTTCAAAAAATAAGACATTCATTCCCAGTTACCATTCATTCCCAGTTACTCTAGAGCGCTCTCTCTCTCTCTCTCTCTCTCTCTCTCTCTCTCTCTCTCTCTCTCTCTTGTACATTAGATGTAAACTCTTAGCTACTTCTCTAGCACTATGCCTGTGTGCCTGCTGCCATGCTCTTAGACAGTATGGTCTTGCATTCAACCTCTGATGCTATAAACAAGTCCCTAATAAACTATTTCTTCTATAAGTTGACTTGGCTATGGTGCCTCTTCACCGTGATAGAAAGAAAATAAATACATACATACATACATACATACATACATACATACATACATACATAAATGAGTCAGACTGACTCACACGTGTCACTGGTGCCAGCATATCTGGCCAGCCTTTATATTTGCAGTACCATTATCCTTCCCTTACTCAGCATCTCCACTTCCTTCCTCTAGATGCTAACCACACTTGACAGTGTGTATGTGGCCCCACCAGATTTGTCACACTGTCCCATATTCTCAACAGTTAATGACTCATGGTGAAACGTGAGTACCCAGATGAGACAAATGGACAAGTTCCCTTCTCTGGGAACTTTTAACTGGATTCAGAGATGGACCTAAATGACAGACAAGGATGTGAGACCAAGCTTCAGTGCCTGAGCCTTTAATGTGAGAAGGGAATGGGCAGATAAGTTGGAACAGACCGCCCGTAGGAGGGAAGAAGCTATGAAAGCTGGTTGTGTAGGGGCACACATGCTCTCCCTGACAAGTCAATCTTCTCTCTGTTGTCTAAAATTAAGGAAGAAGAGTGGTTGACAAGAATGGAAGGCTGAGAAAGGAAGTAGAGTTAAGCCTAAGAAAGAAAGGATGTGGGTGGTTTGGAGTAGAAAAGGGCAGAAAAGGCTCAAGAGGGAGGAAAAGATATGCAGCCAAACCGGTAAACAAGTCTGTCCTCTAAGACTGGGGAACAGTGGCCACTGGAGATTGGGAAAAGAGTGCCCTTGGTATTTGTTTGGATATTAGCAAGAGATGACTGGAGTGGAGGGAGGAATGATGTCATGGCACTGGCATGTCTCATACAGAAGGCAGAAGGCAGAACACAGAAGGCAAGTGGCAGCCACCCCATAAGTAGCTACTACAAGAAATGTAGAGGGCATAGGCTCTCACGTAAGAACCAGAGCCATCTACAAAGAAAGACACTTCTGACCACATATAGGTAGGGAGGAGAATGTGCTGGGAACAGCATACCGTGACAGGGACTGCCAGCAGTAGGCTGGGATGGAGACATCTCAGAAGCCCTTGGCAGCTCTTTGTAAAGTAGGTTAGCATCTGAGACCCTGAGAAGAAGGAGACACATCCCTCCAGGGAACCAACCATCTGAAATAAGAGGCTGCCTGCAGTAGGCCAGGATGGAGACATCTCAGTAGCCCGCAGCAGCTCTTTGTAAAAACAGGTTGTTTCCATTTCTCCTAACCTTAGCCCTGGACAAGGGCTGTATAGATTTCACTTGTGTGTGACTGCCTTTCAGTTGGCCTTGGTGTGCATAATTATTCCATTATATCTGACTTTCCTACTTCTTTCTCCTTCTTCTCTGGTGAATTCTGTGAAACTAGATGTTCCTTGATGTAATGATTCTTAAACTATTAAAAATTGTGGCAGGAGGGTATTGGAGGGGGGGATTACACAGACTTGTTCAGTGTCCTTCCAGCAGTCTGCTTAAAGGACCCAGGGTCATGTTCCTTCCCCTGGAGCCTACATGCCAGAGGACATGAGATGCCTCCATTACACTATGTCATGAGGTTATAGAACATGACATCACAAGTTAGAGAGCACAGCTACCCTGAACTGCCAGGCTACGGGGCCTCAGCAGTGTCTCCTTACCCTCTGCCTATCCTATCTGGCCCTCTGCACAGTGCTCTGGCAGATGGGGAGAGACTATGAGCCATCACTACAGACAATATAGAGAGAGAATGGCCATACCCTTGACCAAGGATTGGGTACGTCCTAAACATCAGCCAGTGTCCAGCATCTCATGTGACTTGAGACAGCATGAAGGAAACAATCTTATCCATCCATCTTGACGACCACTGTCACCATACCTAGAATATGACAGGCATGTCAACTGGGTACACATTCAGCAAGTACTGTTTCCATGTTGAGTACTACGAATATAGCCTATGGTGCTCTCTAAATACTGAGATGTATCTCTTGCTTTAACTGTGTTCTCTGCTTTGAAAATGGCAACAGTTACCCTGGACAATGCTGATTATAATTTTAAAGTTCATCTCAGTAGAAGTAAGAGCAGACCTACCCCTCAGTTACCCGTGGCCATGGAAACTCTTGGTGTAGCCTATAACCCAGACCATGTGTCCAGTGGCAGCAAGACAACCAAACGGAAGGCAAGAGACTCAGACAAAAACCTTTTCAGTATCAGCTCTACACTCCCCATCACGTGACCAAGCCCAACCCCAAGTCCTCGCCCACCCCTCCCATCCCCACACAGCAGGCCAGGAATCACAGAAGAAAAATCTGAAGCTGGATAGAGGTAAGGGATTCTTTTTTATTCTTTTCAAGACAGGGTTTCTCTGTGTAGCCCTTTGTATCCTGGAACACACTCTGCGGACCAGGCTGGCCTTGAACTCAGAGATCCACCTGCCTCTGCCTCCCAAGTACTGGAACTGAACCTCCCAGCTCTTCCTCCCGTTTCTGTTCCACTCTCTTTCTGCCCCCTCCTCCCTGTCACTTGGTCTTGTCCCCCTCCCCACCCTTGGCCTACTCCCTGCACAGGCCCCCTCCTCACCCTTCTAGACTACGCAGAGACACCGATTCCTACCTCATGAAAAATAGCTCTACAGAATAAAGATGTCTGCCCTCTGATGAGCGCGTTGGCAGACCGCTGTCAGAGATCCCTGGGCTGGGGTTGGGCGGTCTTTCAAAAAAGTTGTTTCTCTCCCCCTCCTGTCCTCCTTCCTTTCTCCCTGTCCCCCAGCTCCCTGACACCCCCCCACCCTTTGCTTACTTATTGGAGGAGTAATAAATATCAGGTCGACAGGCCCTTCTCACAGTTACAAAGCTACCTGTAAGGGAGCTCAATAATTAGCAATCTTGAAGATGATATATGACTTCCATTACCCTTTGGGACTAGAGACTAAACGAGGACAGAGCTAATTGCCGTGCAAAGCAGTTTGCCATGAATGAGGGAAATGCAGACCCTGTCTCCTGCCAAAAAAAAAAAAAAAAAAAAGCCCTATTGCTGGTCTGATCTCCAGGCTGGTTTCTGCCGCAGGAGTTCACTCAGTGTCCATAAATCATGGGCTGCTTACAGCTGAGGCTGCCCAGAGTAGTCAGCGGCTGTTTGCTGAGTGACAGATCCCAGCCGACCGAATTAGAGCTTCAACTCACTCCTTTCTTCTCCTGCTCCTCCTCCTTGTCACACTGACCAGAAAATTAAACCCAGACTCTTCCAACAGGGCAGTAGAGGCGCAGGATAGGTTGGGGGCTGTGGATCTGGGTTGTTTTCCCCATTTTCCACCTCCAGCTGCTCCCTCCCCACACACGGCTCTCCTCTCAGACATGCTCTGGTCCCTAAAGCCAAAGGACTAAGGGGCCTGCTGGCCCTGCTCCGGAATGCTCCAGGCCGGGTGTTTGTCCTTGGCTTGTCATGGAGACAAATGTGGCCTCCCGTCTGGCCTGCATCTCTCCTTCTCCCCCACCTCTCTAGTAGGAACTTCGTCACTTAAAGGAGAAGGACAGAACAACAGCTACATGTGTGCCCACAGCAGACAGACTGCAGAATCCCACCCCACCCACCACCCCACACCCCCACACTCCGAGTAGAGCACACTCAGGGAAGGCTTTCTTCCCTCTTCTTTATACCCTCCCCTGGGGCACTCCTCTAAGAGCCTTGATTCTGAGGTCCCAGGGTGGAATCTGCAGTGGACATGTGAATCTCTGACCTGCCCCCATCTATTACATAAGACTGGAGTACCTGTGAAGGTCCCACCCAGTGAGTAGACTCAGAGCTAGGCTCCTGGCTTTTCTAATAATGAACTCTTAGTATTGCCAAATTATACTTGACACTCCGTTCAAACCTCAGGCTTTCATAATGCAAACTGCCTTCTGGCAGGAAGGGTACCCGAAACTCTCAAGATCCATCCATGCAACCTGACAGGTAGGCCCAGAGGGATATGGGATAGGCTGTCAAGTTGACAGGATCTAGAATCATCTAGGAGATAAGCCTGTGGGTGCACCGGGGATGGATTATCTAGATTAGGTTAATTGAGGTGGGCCAATCCACCCTAAATGTAAGAGACACCATTCCTTGGGCCCTCCCCGACTTCATGAAAAGAAGAAATCTGAGCACACATCTCTCTCTCTCTCTCTCTCTCTCTCTCTCTCTCTCTCTCTCTCTCTCCTTCCTAGATGTGGGTACAATATGACCAGCTGTGTCAAGCTCCTGTGGCCATGACTTTTTCATGGACCCTCTTGCTAGCCCACTTCTTGGAGATGGGGAGATAGGTCAGTCAGTAAAATGTTGGCCTTGAAGGCATGAGAACCTGAGTTAGATCCTGGGCTTAAAATGACAGGCATGGTGGGATGTGCTTGGAACCCCAATGCCAGGGTGTGGGGTGCCTGTAACCCTCAAAGCCAAAATAAACCCTTCCTCCCTTCAACTTCTTGTAGCTGGATATTTGGTTACACAAGAAAAGGAAAGATTACAGGGCAAGCCGTTCTATGGGACTCCCAGAGAGGAAGGGGAGCTGACTCTTACTGCCAGCTGCTTTCTATGCAATCCTGTGCATTTCTTATCCCACTGCCTTCCATCAACTCCATGAGGAACTGTCACCCATGCCTCTATTTTGCAGCTGAAGAAACTGAGGCCCTCAAGGTTAAGTCACCCAAAGTCATGATGTCAGGGACAAAGGCCAAGTTGGGAGCCATGCTCTGATGGGCTCCCAAAATTCTTTATGCACACCCCTGAGAACAAACTTACAGTTCCGCACCATGACCTACAAGTAGGTGACCTGTTACCCCATCATTATTATTAATGCGGTACCTTTCCACCCTCAACTGTTGCTAGTCTGGGTGATAAATCACAGGGTCACCTTCTCAAGCATTTGGCTCCACATGTCCCCAGCCTTCTCTCCTCCAGCCAGGCAGGGCAGGACCTAGAAGGGCCCTCGGTCTTGCTCACCTCACCATGCTCAGACTTGCTATCTAGTCCTGTTTCTTCCCTCACCCAACTTTCATTCAGCCCTCAGGTCCCCCTGAAATTCTGGGTCTTCTTTACCTACCCTCCATGAACCCTAAGCTGGGTCCTACCATCATTCTATCACACAAACACTGATTTATTTTCTGAGAATCACCACTTGTGATAACATGCTTATCTGTTTAATATCCACTTCCCCCATAAGACAGTGAAAGCACCACAAAGGCCACAGCCACTGTATCTCCAGGCCTGCCTTGGAGCCGTGCCCATAGTATGTGATTTATGAATGAGTGAATGAATATAGATTCTCACAAATGCATATATCAACATACATATGTACTCTGAAATACCTAATCCTCCACAATCATCACTGAGGAGATAGAATTCCATTCTGGAACAAGCTGAGCCTCCCCCCAGAGCATCACAGACCACTGATCTTTGCATCAGAAGATCTCAGAAGTTGTGTCAGGGGAGAATACCTGTGGGATGTGAGGCATGACCCAGCAAGGGCTTCTTCAGCCTGCTTCTCATCACCACAGATGGGAGATAGGCCGTATTGCTTCTACCTCCACATCAGCCATACAACCCACAGTGAAGCATTCTTGTACAACCACCCTATTTCCCATAAATTTACCATTGGGGATGTATGTATATAAGTGAATGAATCCTGCTTTTTTATTGTTGTTTACATTACTTTGTATGTGTATGCATGTACCATGATATGTAGGTGAAGGTCGGAGAACTACTTATGGGAGTGAGCTGTCTCCTATCATGAAGGTCCTGGTGATAGAATTCAGGTCATCTGGCTTTCTGTCAAATGTCTTTACCTCCTGGGCCCTCTTGCTAGCCCACTTCTTAGAGATGGGAGATAGGTCAGTCAGCAAAATGTTGGCCTTGAAGGCATGAGAACCTGAGTTAGATCCTGGGCATGGTGGGGTGTGCTTGTAACCCCAGTGCCAGGAGGATAGACACGAGACAACCTCTGGAGTCTGATGGCAGCCAGCCTAGCAGATCATGAGAGACATTCTGAAGTTAGCGTCTGGTCTCTGTAAGCATGCATACATGCATATCTGTGTACTTGTATATGTATCTATACACACAGTAAAAATAAATACAAACTTTCTCCTATCTTACAATAGACTTCATACTTATGTATGAGATATATTATATATACACATATATGTCATTTGTGTATATATATATATGTATGTGTATATGTTATACATATCATGTAAATATATACATATTAATCATGATTTATATATACACATTATTCATGGGTTGAAATTCTAACACCCAGTCTATGAAAATGAGGTGATTTGAGAAGTGAAACCCTCATAAAAGAGGCTTCACTGAGACCCATTGCCCCTTTAGCCACATGAGCTTATAAGATGATAGCTATACAAGAGAATGGACTGTCATCAGTGGACACAAACCTGGCAGCACCTTGATCTTGGACTGTGAGAGATAACATTTCTATTATTGGTAGGTCCTTCTGTCTATTGGTATTCTGTTACAACCTGAGCGGACAAAGACACAGTCCTCCCAGGCATTGTGGGAAGCTTCACTCCTGCTGCAGAGGCATCTCTGCGTACCACTGCCCACCCTTAGAAATGCAAAGACTTCAGACAAGGCTGGGCATTTTGGAGGGGGTCTGAACAATGTCTGCATTTACTCCCTAGCATGAGTAAAGGATACCATAGTGGGGAAGTTACACGTGGAGCCTCCTGGTTGTGGGGGCTCCCCTTAGGAATGTCCACTTTTAAAGCACTAGGCCATGTTCCGCTGAAACCTGGTTTAAGCTCAGCCCGTCTCCCATGCTAAGGGAGACAGCGTGGAGCAGGAAGTACAGAAGGATCCTGGAGCCTATCCCTTAGAGTCATTGCTAAGGAAGGAGATGAGGAGTCAGGCCCCAAATCAGCATAGCAAACTCAACAATAAGATTCTTCTGCCCCAACAAAAGGCAATGTCTACCTGGCTCCCCATCAGCCTGTCTGATGGACTTGGGTGTAGACATAGACTCTGAAAGCAGCCTGTAATGTCGTCTGAACAGAAAAAAAATGGAAGACCTTGTTCTAGTGGGCAGCTACAGACAGCCCTCCAGACTCCAGAGGAATGTATCCAGACATGCAGACCAATGAGCAGATGGACTAGCAGGTAGATGCATAGATTGTACAAAGATGTTCAGAAAACGTACAACAGAAGGCGACAGATGCACAACTGTTGGCACAGAGACACATTCTCATACCAGCTTCTTCATCCAGCCAGTCCTACCAAACGCCTGTCTCCTGTAGATCTGCTAACTGAAAAGCCAAGTCAGACCTCAGTAGTGGAGACGTACCTAACTGTGAACATCTTCTTTTAACATTGCTGCAGCTAAAAATGAAAAAGCAAAGGAGACGTTGCCTTCTACTTCCACAAGGTGGGATTGGATCTGTTGACCATCCGAAACAACTAAGAGAGCAGGTGACATCCTCGAGAGGCTGAACATCAAGCAATAAAAAAGAATTCAGGTACTGGGTTCTACTCAATGGTGCAGCATTTGCCCAGCAAGTATGAGGCTCTGGCTTCAATCCCCTATACCAAAAGAGAGGTAGGGGAGCAACAAGGTGAACCATATCCTGTTCCCAACTTAGGGCCTTGAGGAGGTTTCCAGTATCTAGCAAAACTGAGAGGAATCCCAAACAGAATTAGCTAAGTACAAGGAGTAAAGCTAAAAATCCAAGCCAGCCAAGGCAAAAGCGTCACAGAAAGGAGCACTAGGGAGGATCCCTGAGGCATTTGGCAAAGTACCGCTCGGCCTGTGGTATACGTGAGGTAGCTGCCCAAGGCTGGGGGAACAGAAAAAGCTACCATGGGAAAAGAGAAATCAAAATCAATTATGCAATGTCCCATATTTATAAAAGGAAGGGCTAAAAACAAATGATTGTCTCAATAGATAAAAAAGAAATATTTGGTGAACTCCAGTGCCTACTCCCTGATGAAAGTCCTTAACAAACTATAAATAAGAGGAAATGACCTGCTATGGAGCATGTAACATTTTCAGCTAACATCACACTGGAGAGTGAAAGATTGAGTGCTTTTCCCTTAGGAACAGGAATGGGAGAAGAATGTTCTTTCTTGTAACCTTTATTTAACATTGTACTCAAAATTATAGATAGTCCAGTAAGACAAGAAAAGGATTTTTAAGGCATCTAGCTTGCGTAGGCCAAAAACGCCCATGATGACTTTTTTAAATATATAAAGAAAACATGGACACCATCTGATTTAGTCAGTGTTCTATTGCTGTGAAGAAATACCATGACCATGGCATGCATGAAAGAAAGCATTTAGTTGGGGCTGGCTTACAGTTTCAGAGATTTAGTACATTACCATCATGGCGGGAAGCATGGTAGCTTGCAGGCAGACATGGTGCTGGAGAAGTTTAGAGCTCTACATCCTAATATGCAGGCAGCAGGAAGAGAGAGACACCGGGCTTGGCTTAGGCTCTTTAAACTTCAAAGCCCACCCCCAGTGACATGTTTCCTCAAAGAAGGCCACACCTCCTAATCCCTGTAATCCACTCCCTAATGAGCATTCAAATGTATGAATAAGAATGGGGGTTGTTCTTATTCAAACCACCACACCATCAAAGTGCCTAGCCCTCAGATTATGAATATAGAAGGAGAAATAGCATAGCAAAGGCATAAGAGAGAACATTCTCAATAAAATCATCACAGGAAATCTCCCAGACCTAGAAAGGAGATACAGCTACAAGAGTCCTACAGGACACCAATTAGACAGGACCAGAAGAGAAACTTCCTTAAAACATAACGTAATTATAAAATTTAAACACAGAATGAAGGGTATTGGCAGCTGTAAGAGGGGAAGGTCCAGTTACAAGAGCAGACCCACCAGAATAACACCTGATTATTCAGAGGAAAAGTTAACTCCCTAAGGACCTGGAAAGATATAGTCTAAGTTCTGAAAGAATAAAAGTGTCAAACCAGATTGTAACACACAACAAAACTATCTAGAATTGTAGGTAAAATAACTACCCTTTAAATAAAATTTAGGAAAAAAAACAAAAACAAAAAACCACCCACAGTTTGGAGGGCCAGCTCTACAGAGGATATTGGAAGGTATATGCTTCAGTATGAAGAGAATAGATATGCCAAAAGGTCATGGGAAACAAACTAATCCAGAATAGTTCATCAAAGGAGGCCAGAAACAAATACAAAGCAGTGACAACAGAGAAGGGGGAGGGAGAGGGGAGGAAGGGAGGGAGGGAGGGAAAGAGAGAGAGAGGGAGGGAGGCTGAAGCAATGGCTTAAAAGCACCTTCAGCTCTTGTTTGCCGAGGACCCAGGTTCAGCTGCCGGAACTCACATGGTGGCTCTACCTCTACAGAGCACTGAAACCCAAACACCAGAGAATACACCTTCTTATCAGCAGCCCATGGAGCTTTCTTCAAAACTGACCCCGTTTTAGGATACACGGTATGATTCAACACATATCTGAAAAGGTAAATAACAATCTACCTCCTATCTGAGCACAGGAAAATAAAGCTATAAATAGCAACAGCGAAACTACATACGCTACACAAAATCATGGAGACCAAACCACACGCTGGTGAACAGTAAGTGTGGAAAGGAAGCAATCAAGAACTTTAAATTTCTAGAACTGAGTAAAAATGAAAAACACAACATTTCAAATCAGATAAAATGAAGGCAGTCCTAAGTTGGAAACATATAGTGCTAAGTATCTACATACATTTTTTTTGAGATTTGAAATTAATAGCTTAATGATGCACCTGAAAACCTTGAAGAAAAAAAAGAACAACATACCTCCAACATTAGATGTGAAGAAATAATCCAAATGAGGCTTGAAACTAATTAAACGAACCTACATTATCTCTTCACAGCCGTAGAAACCCAAACTGAGACACAAACATTAGCCAAAATAACCAAAAGAAGAGAGAGTTAGGACCCAAATTAATAAAATTAGAGGCAAAAAATTAGACATTACAGCAGATATTTGAGGAAGTTCTAATAGTTGTAAGATCATACTTTAGGAAGCTGTGTTTCACCAAACTGGAAAATCTAAAAGAAATGGATGGATTTCTAGATGTATGTGGCCTATCAAAGTTAATATCAAGTAAATAACTTAAACAGACCCATAACAGCCAATAAAATAAAAGCAGTAACAAAATATCCCCCAACTAAAAAATGTCCAGGGCCAGGTGGATTCTGTGAAGAATTCTACCAGACCTTCAAAGAATAACATTCATAATTATTCTATAAAATAGAGAAAGGAAGAAACAATACCAAA
This sequence comes from Rattus rattus, assembly GCF_011064425.1. Lineage (NCBI taxonomy): Eukaryota > Metazoa > Chordata > Mammalia > Rodentia > Muridae > Rattus > Rattus rattus. The sequence goes on along the minus strand of NC_046165.1, from coordinate 91,658,843 downwards.
TTCTTTAACAAAGTATTTAATGTTTTAATTTTATATGTATGAGAATTTTGCCTGTATGTGCACCTGTGTACCATGTGTATGCCCAATGCCTCTAAAAGCCAGAAGAGGATGTAGAATCTCTTAGACCTAGAATTACAGATGGTTGTGAGCCAACATGTAGGTACTGGGAACCAAACCTGGGTCCTTTACAAGAGCAGCAAGTGCTCTTAACTGCTGAGCAATTTCTCCTGTCCCACTTCCAAATTCCTTTTATAAAGCTGGCTGTGGTGGTTTAAATAAGATGTTCCCATAGTCTCATGCATTTGAATACTTGGTCCCCACTTGGTAGCACTATTTGGGTAGGTTTAGGAAGTAATGCCCAATAGAAGAAGTATGTTACTGGGGTGGGCTTCAAGAGTTTAAAAATCCATGCTGTCTTAGTTAAGGTTTCAATTGCTGTGAACAGACACCGTGACCAAGGCAACTCTTATAAAGGACAACATTTAATTGGGGATGGCTTACAGGTTCAGAGGTTCAGTCCATCATCACACAATGTTGGAGAAGGAGATGAGAGTTCTGCATCTTGATCCAACTGCATCCAGGAGAAAGAAGACTTTCAGAAAGCTAGAAGAATCTCAAAGCCCACACCAACAGTGACACACTTCCTCCAACAAAGCCCACACCAACAGTGACACAGTTTCTCAACAAAGCCTACCCCACAGTGATAACACTTCCTCCAACAAAGGCACACCTACTCCAACAAGCCTCCTAATGGTGCCATTTCCCATAGGCCAAGCGTATTCAAACCACCACACATGGCATTTTTGTTCACACTCTCTGCTATGACTCAATGTGTAAGCTCTCAATTGCTGCTTTAGCTACAAGGACTGCTACCTGCTGTCCTTCCTCAGTCATCATGGACTCTTGTCCCCTGGGATGATAACCAAACAAACCCTTTCTTCTTTAAGTTGCCTTGATCATGTTTCATCATAACAGTAAGAGAAACATCCCTAATATTGCCACCAAAACAAAATGAAAAAAAGAAAGAGAGAGAGAGAGAGAGAGAGAGAGAGAGAGAGAGAGAGAGAGAGAGAGAGAGAGAGAATGTTAGTGCCAATCTCCCTGATGGACATAGAGGCAAAAATTCATAGGAAAATATTTGTAAACTGGATCAAAGAACACATCAAAAAATCATCTGATTCATCCCAAAGAGTCGGGGTGGTTCAACATACATAAAGTAATAATGTAATCTACCACATAAATAGACTTAAGTCAGATACAACATGATCATCTCATTAGATGCCAAAACGGCCTTTGATAAAGCCCAGCTGTTTATCTCTTCATGATAAAGAGTCCTGGAGAATCTGGTGATACAGAAGGCATATCTCAACATAATAAAGTTAAAATGCAACAAGCCCACCGCCAGCGCCACACTAAAGAAGAAATAAAAAACAGAGAATTCGCATCAAAATCAGGGACAAGACAAAGATGCTCATATCCTCTACTGTTTGGCATAGTACTGGAAGTCTTAGCGGTAAGACAAGAGGAGGGGATAAAGGCAATACAAATATGAAAAGAGTAAAATCCAAGTATCATTATTTGTAGATGATATGACCTACACATTAAAGACTCCACAAAAATTAAAAACCCTACAGTGGATAAACACATCCAGCAAAATAACGGGATACAAAATTAACACATAAAAAGTCAAGTCTTCCTGTACACCATGAACCATAAACACATTCAGCAAAATAACGGGATACAAAATTAACACATAAAAGTCAAGTCTTCCTGAACACCATGAGAAAAACTTAGAGAGCAATGGCTTCAAAAGAAATGACTTGGAATGAATATAGCAAAGGAAGTGAAAGACGTATACGATGAGAAGCTTAAGACACTGAGGGAACAAACTCAGGGTTAGGGTTACCAAAAGAAAGATCTCCCGTGCTCAGAGATCAGTAGGATTAACATTGTAAAAATGGCCTTCCTGCCGAAAGCTATCTACAGGTTCAATACAACCCCCATCAAAAGTCCAACCTAGGGGTTGGGGATTTAGCTCAGTGGGAAAGCGCTTGCCTAGTAAGCGCAAGGCCCTAGGTTCAGTCCCAGCTCCAAAAAAAAAAAAAAAAAAAAAAAAATAGTCCAACCTATTTCTCCACAGAAATAGAAAAGTAATCTCAAAATTCATACAGAAACACAAAAGACCCTAGATAGTCAAGACAATCCTGAACAATAAAAACACTTCTGGAGTAATCACCCCAAATTTCAAGTTATACTACAGTAACATTACTAAAACAGCACGAAAACCAACATCGAGTGAATAGAATTAAGTTCCACGACCTACAGTCAGTCGATTTTTTTTTCAAAGAGGCCAAGAATATACATTAGAAAAAGGACGACATCTTCGACAAATGGTACCGATCAACCTGATAACTAAATGAATGACACTAGATCCTGCTCTCTCAACCTGCATAATGTTCAACTCCAAAATCTCTCTCAACCTGCATAATATTCAACTCCAAAAGACCAAGGACTGCACTGTAGGGCCTGATACCCTGGATGGGTTAGAGGATGATTGGGGAATATGCCTTAGGGAATAGTGTCCACTTACAGGGAAGGGACTTTCTGAACAAGACCCCAGCAGGACAGGCACTAAAATCAACAATTGAACATTGGGACCACATGGAACCAAAAATCCTATTACAGTCAAGGATACCATCACTCAAGCAAAGGGACAGCCCACAGGATAGGAGAAATCTTCCCCCATCTATATACATGATAGAGGGTTTACAATATACAAAGAACTCAAAATACTAAACACCAATAAAACAAACTCATTTAAACTGGGACAATGGAACTGAACAGAGAATTCTCAAATGGGAAAATACACATGACTGAGAAGTATTTTTTTTAATGTTCAACATCCTTAGCCATTGAAGGAGATGCAAATTAAAACTACCCTGAGATCTCATCTTAATCCAGTCAAAATGGTTAAGATTATCTTTTTTAATTGTTGTTGTAAATATATAAAAATAAATAAGGTATAGGCGTCTTTTACCCCGCTAGGTCCAGCACCATGGTGTCCCGAGATATCTCCTAGATATCTTGGCGGAAACACATCCCAACTCCGCGGCAGCCTAGTGTTTCTTGCCGCCACACACTTTCCTACACTCAAACCATCGTCACATAAAAGAACACACAACACAATAACCTTTGACCCAATTGGTAAGATATAATTGCCCACTTAAACATACAAAGTCCCGTACCATCCATCTCTTGAGAACATTAATAACAACCTGTAAATACACAGAGCGAGATCTTTACGTCAGCCTCCATCGTCTTGCCATGGCCTCTCTCTCTCTCTCTCTCTCTCTCTCTCTCTCTCTCTCTCTCTCTCTGTTCCAGTCTCCTCCTCTTCCTTCAAACTTTTCTCCCACCTATCCTTCCTTCTCGTCCAATGACAGGCCTCCTTCTATCTTGTGTCTGCCTCACCTGTAACATCATCCTACATTTCACCCCTTTTTGTCTAATTAAAAAAAAAACTTTGGGGGTTGGGGATTTAGCTCAGTAGTAGAGCGCTTGCCTAGCAAGCGCAAGGCCCTGAGTTCGGTCCTCAGCTCTAAAAAACAAAAAACAAAAAACAAAAAAAAACAAAACTTTTCTCTCAAATATAAGCTGAGCACAACTATTATCATTTTGTAATTAAGAGCATAAAATATATCTAACACCCAGTCCAACACTATATCAGTTAAACAGAACATTTAGTTATCCATTCCAGCTTAAGAAAGGCTTAAAATCTATATTATATCATGGCTAGCTTGTATACTATCGATAACTATCCAATAAAATCTGTATATTTAGAGTTAAACAGCCTGATAGGCTATGAGACAATAATGTCTTCAACCCCGTCAGAAATCTGGGAATGACCAAATATCTATATACATAGGAAGCCTAACAGGGCTTCCAGAACTGAGAGGTTGTAAAGACAAATCTCCGCTAGCACAGTCCCCTGTTAGCAATATGTGAGCTCAAATCTTCAGCCTTCTGACCCAAAAACAACTGACAGACTCTTGAAATGTAGATTTTGAAGGGCTGATCACCCTGTCTTGGCAGAGTTTATCAGTCAACTATTCTGCATAATTTGTCCTTTTCTGGACAGTATTAGTCTGCAGATGAAACAGGCAGTTTTGTGTAGTGGCTGCCTAGCCACAAAGTATTGCCTCACCTGGAGGTAGAGATGTTCAAATTCTTCATTAAATCCACCAAAGGGGAACTGCAGGGGCAGATATGTCTCAACAAAAGATAAATAACTTTACATCTCAAATTTTGTGGATATCTGACATTTTTGAAAACCATCTATCTATAAGGTAATCTGAACTGTTGTCTCCATATCCTAAATTTTGTCTTGAAAGTATGCTCACAAACTCACAGCCATGAATTTGCTATTTGAATCTTAACTCACAGGTGTAATCAACTCAAGAGTTTGTAATGACAACAATAGAAGGACTGGCTCTAAACCTTGTACTTTTAAACCTTTTTAACAAATAAATTCTATACCAAAACAAAGATATGATTTAAGCTTAGTTACCAAATGAGATTATGACTATACAATTCAATCTAGCTAATTCCTCCCTGTTAAATTACCAATTTTAAATTCCTCATAAAAACAACTTTAGAAAAACCATTTTTAGCCCCCCCCCAAAGTCCAGGGAATTGGGGCAACGACTCCTCCATAACTTCTTCAAGCTGTACATGGGCGTTGAGATATCCTTGGGGGTAAGGGGTAGGAAGAATGAAGCAAATGCTGTAGCCGATGTGTCCTGACTGGACCCAGCTGAAAGTCCTTGAGACCAGGAATCCAAGTAGGCACACTCTGTAAAATACAACTCTCAAGACAAAAGTTTAGAATCAAGATATCTTTTTGTTTGATTCTCCTGAATAAAATTTTCAGGCGGTCTACCTCTATCAAATCAGATCAGTATGACTCTGTGAGGTTTCCAGAGCCTAATCACACTTTTTAAAAACACAAAGACAAAATCTTTCTCCCAAAATACTGTGTTCCTTAGTCTGAAACCAGAAAAGTTTGTATCTTGCACTCTCTCCCAGAGTAATAATATAACCATAAAACTCAAAGTCACGCCCATCATGAAGACTAAACAATTTTTTAAAAAGGAAGTAAGCTAAACAATGAGACTGATAGGCTTTTGTACTCTGTGATATCAGGAAACGAACCCAAAGTTCCTGTGGAGCCCACATTAAGAGAATTTGAGCTTCCTATTGTGGTAAATATCAAAAGTAACCACAAACCCTCGCTAGCCGGCATCAGTGAGCCATATGGCCTTTAGCAGGGTAATTCATAAAACAAATCAAATGCCTTCAAACAATTACAATATCAATAAGCAACATATCAAACCAGGACTTTTGTCCAAAATATCTCAATCTGTTAAGCTCTCTACCCGAAGTCACAAATTTTTATTTAACCTTAATAACTTCTATAATATATGTCTACATATACTCTCCCTGGTGTTACAGACATTTATCACAACTCTCTACTTGGAGGTAGTGACCAATTTTTCCCTATCTAAGTTCTGAACCATAGATGAAAATCCCCCGTGATTCGGGTAATCTCTTTACTCTCCTTAAAACAAACTTAAACACCTGTCAATTCTAAAACCAACAAGCAACTTAAAACTCAGGACTTTAGCCCAAAATATATCCATCTGTTAAGCTCTCTACCCGGAGCCACAGATTTTTCTTTAACCTTAATAACTTGTACAATATATGTCTGTATCCACTCTCCCTGGTGTTACAGACATTCATCACAACTCTCTACTTGGAGGTAGTGACTAATTGTTCACTAAGTTCTGAACTGTGGATGAAAATCCCCACCTGATTCAGGTAATCTCTTTACTCTCTTCTTTCTAAAAACAAACTTAATCACCTTTTAATAATACCTGTAATTCTGGCATAGATATAGGGAAAGGGGAACACTTATACCCTATTGGTAGCAGTGTAGCCTGGTGCAGCCACTGTGGAAATCAGCATGGACGTTCCTCAAAAGGTTAGAAATAGATCTACCATATAATCCAGCTATTCCACTCCTAGGCATATTCCCAAAGTACCTTACATCCTACTACTGCAATATCTGCTCAGCCATACTCACTGCTGCTCTATTCACAGTGGCCAGACATGGAGCTAGCCTAGATGTCCATTAACTGATGCGTGGGTAATGAACTTACAGTGTGCAACGGAATATTATTCAGCTATAAAGAAGAAATATAATTGTGAGATTCATAGGTAAATGGAGAGAGCTGGAAATAATTATATTCTGTGTAAGGTAAACCAAACTAGAAAGACAAATGGCACAATTTCTCACTCATATGTAGATGCCAGATTTGAATCTATAGATTTATGTCTCTAAGCTGGACGATCAATGGAAGTCCAGAAACTAGTGAGGCAAGAGATACAGGGACATGGTAGGAAAGGGAGTCTGTGAAAGGATAATCGACATTGAAAAGTCATACTGAAGTCTATTATTACAGAAGCTTCCTAAAGTATATACATATGTAATAGCTATTGACAACTTGACTGTATCTAGAATTAATTAAAGCTGAAAAATGGAGGAGCCCATCTGTGAGGGATTTTTGTGTAATTTGAAATGGGAAGATCTAATCTGAATCTTGAGGGTGAAACACATACCTTTAACTCAGATCTTTTGCTCAGGGAAGCCCCACCCCTGATCTGGGTGCCTATATAAGGACATGAAATGAGGAAACTTTTGCTCTTCACCTGTGTGCTCTCACCTCACTAGCAAGGACATTCCTTCACTGGCACTAGAGCCTACTTCTTTGGGTTTCAGTATATACTGAAGACCAGCTGAGGCATCCAGCCTCCCAGAATGAGCAACCATTGGATTCTTGGACCTTCTGTTCATGGGCAGCCATTGTTGGGTTATCTGGACCACAGCTTGTACATCACTCTAATAAATCCCCAATAGATAGATAGATAGATAATAATAATGATGATGATGATGATGATGATAGATAGATAGATGATTGATAGACAGATAGATGATTGATAGATAGATGATAGATAGATATAGATGATAGATAGATTCTGTAAGTTCTGTAACCCTAGAAAACTAACTAATACATACATAAAAAGTTTAAAAGGAGTTACCTCATAATGAGGGAGCAAAGCCTCTCTCAGATACTATAGGCTATCAAATAAAAGTCTCAGTACCAGGTACATGTTACCTCTTTTGAAATTGCTAGTCATTGGGATTGCATAAGTGCACCCCTATCTTTACCCCCATTGCACACTTGTATACACACACACACACACACACACACACACACACACACAAAAATTACAAGTTATTGCCATTGCTCTTGGTTGTGCTCCAGAACTTGATGATACCAAGTCACTGAAGGCAGCAACTACCTTTCATACTACTGGAAGGTTCTATGCATGCCAGTGAGAATAAAAATAGTCAAGAGCTTTACCCAGCTGTGAACTCTGCTAACCTACAATAACAATTGGCCTGGCAGGCCATGCCCATTGGTTGCAATTGTGGCATGAATGTTTTGGGAAGTGACCTACTTTCTGATGGAATTTAAAGCCTTTCCCAAAAGACAGAACCCATACGTGGGCCTGTTAACTGAACCAAAGACTCTGGGGATGACTTAGGTAATTGGCCCTAGCAAAGAACATAATATTATTATTCTGCTAAATGGACATAGTAATAAACTGCCCCTGACATCAGTTCTGGTCTTTATATCCCTGAATCAGTTCATCTCTCAACTCTTATCAGAGAAGGTGGTAATCAATACGGAGTCTCACAACTGATCAACATGCACACACACACACACACACACACACACACACACACACAAAGAGTAAGAGATGATGGAGTGCTCACTCCTAAGTGGGTTATCTATATCATAAACCCCTCTCCCCAAAGCCCAGGAATAATGACAAAAGGGGGGCCAGACCTCAACAGTAAAACAATATTTGCTGGACATAAAAGTGCCATTGCACACATGAACTCACAGCAGCTGTGACTGCATGCACAAGACCCACATAAGAAGCCCATTTAAATCCCAACATGGATGGGGTCGGGGGCCTTCATGAAGTCCTGCTTCTGGCTGAGGAGCTCTTGACATCTACTCTTCAGAGTTGCAGGCCCTGAGAAGTTACCCATGCTCTAGTAGATGGCACTACACCCACATACATATGGGTAGCACTGAGAGGACTCCGTGTTTTTTGTTTGTTTGTTTGTGTGTGTGTGTGTTTGTTTAAGTACATGAAGTTGGGAGGAAAAGTGTAGGGGAGGAATTAGAGAAGAAAGAAGAGGGGATAGATTTAATGAACACATGTCATACAGCATGATCCTTTAATCCCAGCACTCAGGAGGCAGAAGCAGATGAATCTGTGAATTTGAGGCCAGTCTGACCTATACAGTGAATTCTAGTCAAGGTTACACAGTGGGACCTTATCTCAAAAACCAACAATAATAAAACTCTATTATATGCATCTATGAGATTCTCAACCAATAAAAACAGAGGAGAAATATCTACAGAAATGGAGAGGTACTGTTTGTTCATAGGCCAGGCTGTTCGGCTGTCACTTCCTCAACCAATGGATGGATAGCATCGACAATTCTAGCAGACTTTTCTTTCCCTGGAAAGAACCCAGAATCTCACAAATACAAGCATGCTAAACAGGCTTATTGTTTTTTGTAGACATGGGCTAAAATTTCTAAAACTAACACTAAAGACTTCAGAGAAGACAATTTTGAACTCAAAGAAACAGAATTTGAGTTCTAACACTACCCTTCAAAACTTTACACTTACATAATATGCAAAATATTAGCCCAAAACTGTCCACAAGCTCTGTGTGTGTGTGTGTGTGTGTGTGTGTGTGTGTGTGTGTGTGTGTGATGCTGGTAGTTGAATCCAAGGCCACAAAAGTATTATGTGAGCTCTAACCACTGATCTTCAACCCCAGCCCCAGACACAGACTTTGAATGAAATACCTGAAACTGGGGTTAGCTCAGGGATAGAGCTGCAGCATGCTCAAGGCTCTTGTTTTGATCCCAAATACACGTGTGCAAATACATGTGTGCATGCACATCAAGCTAAAAACACATAAGAAAACATTTAGGGTTTATAACAATCCTAGGAGAAAACCTGGTGCCCTTGATTCTTGTGAACCCTTCCTAAAGGTAAGATGAAATCACGACATATAAAGAGGGTTGGGGATTTAGCTCAGTGGTAGAGCGCTTGCCTAGCAAGCGCAAGGCCCTGGGTTTGGTCCTCAGCTCTGAAAAAAAAAAGAAAGAAAGAAAAGAAAAGAAAAAGAAAAAGTGAGGAACTATAGCAAGATTAAGCATCCTATGATAGAAAGACAAGTCACAGCAAAGGTGCTTTCAACCCGTATATGTGGAATGAACAAGGAACTGTGGGTTCAGTATGGGGGCAAATTCAGTAGGAGTTGGAAAAAGACTTACCTGTCTCCACCAAACGAGATGCCCATTGTAAGTCTATTGGGACTGAGGAACTGACACTCAGTAGTGTGCTTACGTTGCAAGCATGAGGGCCCACGATGGACCCCCAGCACCTGAACCAAAGCCAGGAGGAGGAGCAGCGTGTGCCTGTGGACCCAAAACTGTGGCCGTAGAAACAGAAGGATTCCAGAGGCCTGCTGACCAACCAGCCCGGTCTAATCAATAAGCTGTAGTAAGATTCACAGAGAGGCACTGTCTTGAAAAACCAAGCAGCAAGTGACTGAGGGCAACATCTGGCATTGCCTCCAGCTAAAACCTGGGGGAGAGTTCTACCAGAAAGTATACGTTAAAATCACAATGCAGTCCCAGCACTTGGCCAGAGGCAGAGGCAGGTGGATCTCTGTGAGTTCCAGAACAGCCTACTCCGCAGAGAGAGGAACAGGACAGCCAGAGCTATACAGGGAAATTCTGTCTCAAAACAAAGACAAAAAACAAAACACAAGACACCATTCCAACCCTATAAAGGGAGTCAAAAATAAAAAGATTGATCAGTCTGCATGCAGGTGCAGTTTGAAAGAACCTCGATCTACCGCTGTCAGGAACATACACTGATCTGACCTCTTCAAAAATTAGCTTCCTAGCCTCCTTAGAAAGTGAAGCATACATGTGGTGTCGTGATCTGTCCTCCCATAAGTATGTGCCCAAGGGGAGCGATGGCCACGTAGATGGCTGAGATGGATGTGAAGTAACACAAACCTCCATTAACAGACACAAGAATAAACACATGTTCTAAAAGGACAATTCAGCCAGGAGATACCCACATGCCTAGTTTACAGGAACAATGGTCATAGAGGCCAAAAGCAGGAAGCCACCTAAGCATTCATTGACAGAAAAATGCGTAAGCAATATATAGTGTGTAATTGAATGGGGTATTACTCACCATTGGAAAGGAAGAAACCGCTACACCATGGGTTGTGTTTTACACAGTGTGTTGTATTTTACTATGTTTACAAACATTTCTTTTAAAGCTTAAAAGAAGTGAATTATGAATGTATGTGTGTGAAGGCAGGGATTTGGGAATGTGAGTACAGAGCCCATGTAAGTCAGAAGACAGCACTGGATCCCCTGGACCTGAGGTCGTTGTTAGCCACCTAATATGGGTGCAAGGAAATCAAACTGGGGTCATCGGCAAAGCCAGTGGACTCCTTTCTTCTAGAGAACAGGAAGTGGGTAACCCAGGCAAAAGACTGCTTGAACAAAGGCAGAGAAACTGGGGTGCCCTGCAGGGTAGTGTGAGAGTGAACACAGCCAACAACTTACCTGTTTAAAATACACATTGCAGCTGTGTGTGGTAACTCACGCTTGCAATCTACCATGGTGAGACCCTGCCTCAAAAAAAAAAGAAAGCAGGCTGTAGAGATGACTCAGTGGGTAACAGCACTTGCTACTCAAGCATAAAGATCTGAGTTCAAATCCCCAGCTCCCACATAAAAGGCCAAGCAGGTCCACATACCTATAACCCCCAGCAGAGACAGGAGGACCAATAGTTTCCTGGTCACCCGCATAGCTCCAGATTTAAAGAGAGACCCTGTCTCAAAGGAATACAGTGAAGAATGGTAGAACGGGATACCCCATATTCAGCAAATTTGTAGACCAGGCTATCTTTGAATTATAAATTCTCCTGCCCCAAACTCTTAGATGCTACAATCTCAACTGTGTGCCACCATGTCTCTCTCTCTCTCTCTCTCTCTCTCTCTCTCTCTCTCTCTCTCTCTCTCTCTGTGTGTGTGTGTGTGTGTGTGTGTGTGTGTCTAGTTGGCTGGATGTAGATAGGGTCTTGCTATGTAACACTGACTAGCCACAAACTCACCATCCTCCTGCCTCAGCTTCTAAAGTGCAGGGATTACAGGAATTTTTCAATACACCCAAGGTACCACCGTGTCTCTATCTGACACACACGCTCCACTGACTTCATATCACAGATCTTACGCCGAGGGAGGGGGCGTCTTTCTTCTTCCCTGGGCAATGCTGCGTCTTTGATGCCTTCTTTAAGCAGAGAGAACTCCTGGACCATTTCCTCACTGACCCCTGCACTGTGGAATAATGGATGACAGTCTTCCAGAATGAGCCAGAATAGCAAAGGCCCTAGGAAATGAAGCTGTGGGTCTGGGACCCAAAGGAACCTCCCAGTAGTGGGTAGAGAGGCGATGGAGGTGAAGACTTCCAGCTGGGCCCCGAATCCCAGGGGCCCCTGCCAGCAGGCCCAGCTCAGCCCAGAGCCTACAGAGCACTACTTTCTCATGCTTGGGAACAAACCATTCCCACTGCCGGTCATCCAAGACCCTGTCTCCCTCCCTCTCTGTGCAGGGAAACCAGTTTTTAAGTCTTTTCTTCCTAGGAACAACAGGAATGTAAACCAATAGTGAATGTGTCTGGGGTAGAGTCCACCTGGAATCCACCTCCCCCTCGCCTGGTCAGAGCCCCACCGTACACGGCCCATGATCAGAGCTCTGTGATTTGACTGCAAAGTCAATCTCCTCTGTAGATAGTGGCCAGGACTGGCAGACTCCTTGCTACCTCCTCCTGCCCTCATCCCAGCCGGGAGAGTTGTTCTTGCTGTGCTGGAGTTAGAGCCTGCATGCAACCTCTAGGGAAGTGGTATGATAGGATACGAATATTTCAGGGCTGGAATGATGGATGATGATTGTGATGGGTTAATAAGAATGACTTCCATTTGCCGGGTGGTGGTGTGTACCCCTTTAATCCTAGCACTAGGGAAGCACAGGCAGGTGGATCTCAGAGTCTGAGGCCAGCCTGGTCTACAGAGCAAGTACCAGAGCAGCCAGAGAAACCCTGTCTGGGTGGTGAGTGGAGGGGAGGTAGTACAATAATTGATGGAATAGAAGTACAAGAAACATTACAGAAAAGTAAGAATAAAAGACCTCCATAGGCTCACAGATTCAACACTTAGTTGTCAAGGAGTGGCACTATTTGAGAAGGATTAGAAGGTAAGGTTTGTTGAAAGAAGGGTGCCACTGGGAGTGGTCTTCGGGGTTTCAAAAGCTCAAGCCAGGCCTACTGTCTCATCTCTCTTCCTGCTGCCTGTGCATCCAGATGTAGAACTGTCAGCTGCCGTGTCCGCCTGCATGCCACTGTGCTCCCTACCATGAAGATAATGGACTAAACTGACATTGTAAGCCAGCCCCAACTAGATGCTTTCCTTTATAAGAGTGGCAGTGGTCATGCTCTCTTCCCAGCGATAGAAGACTGAGGACAGTGATCTTCATGACCAGGACCATCGTAAGCAAAGGCTCCGGGCATGAAGCATGAGACCCACAGAAACCCTGAGCCAAGTGATTTGGTCTCTCTGAGCTTCAGTGTCCAAATCAGTAAAACCAGAGTTAATAAATGGAAGTAAAGATCAAAGGGGAGAATAGCCTTCGAAGTGATTTTCCTCCTTGTTTACTGGGCTCTGGGCAAACTTGTTTGCTCTAGCTGTGTTCCTACGTTGAGGTCTTTGCACTTTCTGCTCCATGGGCCTATCTCTGAAAATCGCCCCCTCAGAATCTACAGCTTGATGGTACCCTCACCCCCTACCTCCCCAGCCCTCTCTGCCTTTTACCCAACTTTGATTTTGGGGAAACCGTAAAACTCCCTACCACAGTAGAAGGTAATGAGCTTGTTGGCTACTTGTCACTGAACTGATAGAAATGGCATTGTGGTGGGGCAGAGACCACCCCTGTTGTGTCCCTGGTCCTAGGACAGCACCTGGCATACAGTATTCCATGAGTGTTGTGGCTGAAGAAGCACCAGCTGCTGGTAGGACCTTGTCACCTTGCCTTCCCTGGAGCTCAGGAAGAGCAGGCGCTGATATTTCTGCCTCACAGGAGCCAAAAGGACAAGGAAGAAATGGTGCTAGTGTCCTATTGACATGAAATACCCAAGCTGTGGGCATACATGCCTCGGGCTAAGCCCAGAGTGTTTCCTTCTCTGTTCTAACTATCCCTAGGCCTAGACCTAGAAGCCTCTAGACTTCTAGACAAGCTAATCTTTCAAGATGACTATTTCCATCCAACTTCTCTCAGCTTCTGACTGAATTGCTCTGCTTGATCGACCTCATACTAACACCGGCGATCTGTTCTAATCTTCTGTCTCCTTCTCAGTCTCTGGCTAGTTCTGTCCTCACCTGTGTCTAGCTTGTTCTCTCTGTAAAACTGTCATACACACACACCACCCACCACAGCTCCTTTTATCTCTCTCTTGCTGATCTTAAGTAGTCTCTCTTCCTCTGCTGTTCTTGCGTGAGTTGGGCATATCCTATCTCTGACCCATTCTGTCAGATCTTTCTCTGATCCGTCACTTTATCTGCCCCTCAATTAGACATCATTTTCAAACACGACTGCTTCCTTCTGCAAACTAAACTTACCTTCATTGTTAAGGATTAAAGGTATATACGGAGAGCATGTCTGAATTTCAGCCAAGTCGTACAGTAACCCAGGGTGTGTCTTCATTCCAGCCAGAACGTATCTTTGGATGTGATCCCTTGCCAGATCACCCATAGTGCTGGATTAAACTTCCCCTACAGAAGTTTCCTATGAAATACAGACTGCAACGGATGGGACTTAGAGGTGCATATGGCCTGTTCTAAAGGCAAATACTCCAGGCTGTGACAAAGGTCAAGAGCAAACATTGGCCCTGAACTCCCCGCCTTAGGGCACTCTGAGCCCTGCCTCAACAGCCCAGCTCTCCCCAAGGTCACATCAACTGGATCGGGATACGTGGAGGCAGCTGCCACCTTTAGCTAGCCTCTCCCTATCGGGGTTTAATTAACTGTCCCCTAACCTACAGACTAGGTAGGCAATGAAACAAGAACCTAGACAAAGGTACAGGAGACACAGTCACAGGTGTATACCCTTAAGTCATCCCACCAGAAGCCTGGAACATCACAGTTTAGGAAGCCAGAGTCATAGATAAACGTTAACTCCAGCTGGGTTAATAGTGGCACACACCTTTAATTCCAGCACTTGGAAGGCAGAGGCAGGCGGATCTGAGTTCAAGGCCAGCCTGGTCTACAGAGGGAATTCCAGGGCTACATAGAGAAACCCTGTCTTGAAACAACAAGAAAAGCTAACTTCAATCCCTTAACTCTACGCATATGACTTCAGAAAGTCGATTAACAGCTCTGTGACTCAGTTTCCCCATCTGTCAGGGGAAAACACTAAAGTCCACTTCCCCAGATGGACAGGTTGTTTCTTACCACTTCCCAGCTCTCTGCTGAGTTCATGGTGGGGTGGGGATGAGGATGTTACTTTACCTTATTTGATCCCCAAAACCTTTCTAACATGAGAGATCTCAATTCCAAATTCAGAGAGAAGTAAGTGACCAGAGAGGGTAGTAGCCAGCCCAAAGACACACAGTCAAGGAGGACTGAGATAAAAATGGACACAAGTCTGCCAGTTGTTAAACCCAGTTTTTACCGCCCCCCATATTGGCACCCCAATTCCAGGTCAGACACACAAAGATCCATAGGTGATGAGAAACGTTTTCCTCCTCTCCTCAACTTCAGATCTTAAGGCATATGATGACTATAGTAGGGGAAAGGCCCCGAGGCTCTAAACAGAGACTGCAGCAAGGCACCTCCAAGCTCCCAGCCAAGCATACCGGCAGTGTGGACTGGCCTTTCTGGGCCCACACCACCTCTCCAGTCCTGGCAAGAGTGGGATCAATGGGCCAGGTCCACTTCCTACAGCCTCAGCGTGAGCCCCTGTCATCTCTCCATTCACCTGAAGGTAGAGAGACCCCTGAAGGCCCTGCCCACCCAGGCTCTACCAGGCTAAGCTGCCACAGGCATAGAGCTCTCCAAATAAGACAGCCCTCACTCACACGTGAGCCACACCTATAAATGGGGGGGGGGGAGATGGAGACATTCATAAATCCATATCAAACGGCCCCCAAATTATGACAGATGACATGGCAGTCATAAAGTCGCCCAAGCAAAACTCACCAAGCCATTAATTTCATGGCCATAGAAAATAAACAGACACAGTTTTCCTCGGCCCTAATAAATTTTTAAAAACTCAAAAGAATGGTCCATCTGCTTCGAATAATTTTTAATTTCCTATTCTGTCTCATTCCCATTAGCTATTCCACAGAGATATTTGCTAAATTCTTTCATTTACCTCCGCCCATCTGTATTCAATTACCTGACTCCCAAATAGACCGCGTTTTTGTTTCTCCTATGCACGGGACAAAATGCCCTCACCTGTCCCCTAAAGCAAATGTTATGTGTGTTTTATTATCTGCTAGGCTGTATGAGTCATTCTAAACTCGATTGCCCGCTACAGGAAGACTTGCATAGCACGTGATTTTGATGTTTTCTGGCTTGGGTGGTGAACACCTGCCCGGTTCTCGGAGAGAATCTATTAACATGGTAAAAATGCTGTAGCAGATGTTTGTGAGTGAGCGCGGGGCCGAGTGGGCCTGTGACCAGGCCCGGTGTCAGACGTGTAGTGGAAACGCTCAGAGATCAGAGGCCAGCAGCACCACGAGGGGCCAGGCTGTCAGAAATGGCGCTTTCTGGCTGGGCTTCTCCATCTTGCTACTTGGAGGCTCTCACTGCCTCCCTGGGCTCCCAGCAGCCACTGGGGTTGTAAGGACTTTTCAAGGTCACTTTGGATTCGCAGAAAACAAACTGAGGGCCCGAGAGGACATGTGACTTGGTCAATGTCGCACAGCACACTGGGAAGGAAGAACATTCAAAAGACTGCAGGTGGGGGTTGGGGATTTAGCTCAGTGGGAGAGCGCTTGCCTAGCAAGCGCAAGGCCCTGGGTTCAGTCCCCAGCTCCGGAAAAAAAAAAAAGACTGCAGGTGGATGCTGGAACCAGAGCTGCTCTGTAGGCACAGCAACTCTCTGCTCAGCAGACACCAGGGGGAAACCGTATCTTCCACTTTATTTTCAATCTCCTGCCGTTTTTCCTTCTCCTAGGAGTGCTATGCCAGGACTGTGACACCGTAAGGAACTCAGAACAGCGCTGAGGGTCATAGCTTGGCTCCCGGTAGACTGCTCTCAGTGTAGCCTCCCTGGCCTTTGAGGTATTTTTACAAGGTCCCCGGAACATGGGCTTTCAGAGTGGCAGGGTCCACTCACCCTCAGGGTAGATGGCCCCTTCCCCTCAACCCATCCAACTGCCGCTGGAGCTGCCATCTTCTCTCCCTGTGCGCCTACAATACTATTCAGACACTTTCTCCTGATGAGGAGCCTGTTTAATTGACTCTCGGGATAGCCCAGGAGCATAGTGCCTTGGAAGTCCTCAAGAGCAACCCTAAAACAATGATGGGAGAGCCAGGCAGTGGTGCCACACACCTTTAATCCCAGCACTTGGGAGGCAGAGGCAGGCAGATCTCTGAGTTCGAGGCCAGCCTGCTCTACAGAGTGAGTTCTAGGACAGCCAGGGCTACACAGAGGAAACCCTGTCTCTAAAAACAAAAAACGATGAAGAGCACCTTGTCTCTGGGGTGGGACGATGCTGGGACACATCCTACCTTGCCTTGGCCAGGGATGGTTCTGCTCTCTTGGGAAACATTTGGTAGAGACCCTTTTTGTTGTTGTTGTTGTTGTTGTTGTTGTTGTTGTTGTTTTATTTACATTTCAAATGTTGTTCCCCTTCCTGGTTTCCTCTTCCCTATCCCCTCTGCCCCATGCTTCCATGAGGGTGCTCCCCTACCCACCCACCTATTCCCACCTCACAGCCCTAGTATCTGCCTACAGTGGGGAATCCAGCCACCACAGGACTAAGGGCCTCCCCTCCCATTGATGCCAGATAAGGCCATCTTTTGCCACATATGCAATTGGAGCCAAGGATCCCTCCATGTGTACTCTTTGGTTGGTGGTTTAGTGCATGGGAGCTCTGGGAGTGATGGGAGGGGGGGTTCTAGTTGGTTTATATTGTTGTTCTTCCTATGGGGTCACAATGCCCTTCAGCTCCTTCAGTCCCTCTCCTAATTATTCCATTGGGGTCCCCATGCTCAGTCTGAGGTTGGCTATGAACATCCACATCTGTATTGAGCAGCCACCCGTCTCCAAGATATTAACCCAGAATTGCTCCTGTCTAAAGGAAATACAGGGACAAAGAGTAGAGCAAAGACTGAAAGAAAGGCCATCCAATGACTGCCCCACCTAGGGGTCCATCCCATATGCAGCCACCAAACCCAGACACTATTGCTGATACCAAGAAGCACTTGCTGACAGGAGCCTGGTATGGCTGTCCCCTGAGAGGCTCTGCCAGAACCTGACCAATACAGATGTGGGTGTTTGCAGCCAACCATCTGACTGAGCATGGTAGAGAGCTTTGTGTTGGCACCTGAGGATGGTGCTAATATCCAGCAGTTCCCAGGATAGCCTCCCTGATAACCATGAGATGAGTTGTCAGTAGTGGGAATAGGGAGAAGTCATATCACATCCTCTCCCAGGGGTCCCCAAAGGGTAGATCCCTAAAGTGTGTAACTACCCTGCTCATCACACTCTTTCCACTGGCTCATGACCAGAGAGTCCCTGCCAACATCGCTCTGCATTGGCCCCACATAACTGCTTTCACAAAATCATGGTCTCACATCTGTTCCATGGGCCAGTCAAGCTAAGATCACCCATTGCCAGGGTCACTAAGAACCTTAGAAAGGTCCTGTAAGCATATCCACCCTTTCAACATAGCAACTCGATGTCCTCTACAGAGTTATGTTTGAGAATCATGCAATTGAGATACAGAAAAATAAAAATAAAAATTCTCCCACTTGGTTTTATCCAAGCTTACGACTTTGTGTCGAACCACATATGTAGTATCCTGGGCTTTCTGCATTCTCGTGCAGCCCTCAAGAGACCCACTGAGCAGGCCTGGGATCCTTGGGCTTCCATTTCAGCCATCTAAACTCTTAGCATACATTCGGTCCCAGTGACAGCCACACCAAACCATTATGATTATCCATGGTGGTCAGCTGGCTGAAGGTTTACTCGCTTCACAAAAACTGACGTGCAGATCCAGTGTGGAGAATCCATCAGAAGATGGATTCTTTGCAGCCGTTGGCAAGCTGGCTGTAAAATTCAGATGTGTGTGCTGAGAGCCTGGTTCAGCAGAAACAATCCTTAAAAGAGGTCAAATGTGAGGACTGACACAGATTCCCCGACTGGCTCTAAAACAACAGTAATCTAGAAAGCAGAGCTGGCACTTGACAGAAAGCAATGGATGGGTAAAGGTTAGCTCGAGATGGAGCAAAGACCTCAACACAAAACTCTTAGAGAAAAACATAGCTGGGCCAGGCCTGCAATGCTAGCATTTACAGAAAAGATTTCAAATTTGAGGCTACCCTAGGCTAGATAGCAAGACTTTGTTCCAAATGGGAGAAACAACAAGGGACTAAGTACAGAGCTCAGTAGAAAACTTCTCTAGCTTTCTTGTTCTTGCTCTCTCCTTCCTGCTCCAAGTCTCTCCCCATTCCCTTCCCCTCCCTCTCTCTCGCCACATGCTCATGGCTGGCCTCTACCTCCTTCCCTTCCCTTCCTTCCTTCCTTCCCTTCCCCTTCCCTTCCCTTCCCTTCCCTCCTCTCTCTCCTCCTCTCTCTCTCTCTCTCTCTCTCTCTCTCTTCTCTCTCTGCCTCTACTACCCTCTCAACTCCCCTCCCCATGCCTTGAGTAAACTCTATTCTCTATTCTCATCGAGTGTCTCTCAGGGAAAAAGAATGCCTCAGCCTGGGGCCCGCGAAGGCACCCCCTTCCCCCATATCTCACCACACCTTCATAAAACATATCCCCTTCCCCTTTATAAAAAAAACTAATTAATTAATTAAAAAGAAAACTTCTGTAGCATGCATGACGCCCTGGGTTCAGGCCCCAGCACCACACAAGCTGGGTGGCACACAGCTGTAATCTCACCTCTCCGGAGGCAGAAACAACAAATTCAAGTTCACCCTCCATTGCATAGTGAATTTGAGGCCAACCTGTGTTACATGAGACCCAGAGGAGAGAGAGAGAGAGAGAGAGAGAGAGAGAGAGAGAGAGAGAGAGAGAGAGAGAGAGCAGGGAAGAAAGGAAACAGGTGGCAAGCAGGAAGAAAGAAAAAAAAGAAAGATTAATTTTTATAATCTTGGAGTTTAGTAGAGGTTCTTAGATATGCCTCCAAAAGAATGAGCAACAAAATGATTTTAACTGAATTTCTGGTTTTAAGGACAGTACCAATATAATGAAAATACAGGGGCTGGAGAGACGGCTCAGCAATTAAGAGTAAGTACCATTCTTGCAGAAGACCCAAGTTTGATTCCAGAATCCGTGTTGAGTGGTTCACAACTAACTGCCTGTGACCCCAGCTCCAGGGGATCTGATGCCTCTGACCTACATAAGCACCTGCATTCACATGTACATACCCACACAGGCACATAAAGTAATGAATAATCAAAATAAAGCAGGAGAGGATGAATATAATCAAATACAACCTGTGGAGGAGGAGAGAATGTCTGCAGCACGCTTCTGAAGAGGTAGTTAACCTTGATCTACAGACTTTATAAGCTTAGAAAGGAACTAGGAGCCTAGTACAGCAAGCCTCTGGGTCTGGCTGTGAAGGTTCCCAGACAGGATTAACTCGTGTAGTGGAGGAGATCCTCTCTGAATGTCCCAGGTACATCTCAAAGGTTGGAGGCTCAGAGAGAATAAACAGGGGAGCAGAGAAAGAGCCAGGTAGATAGACATTCATTTTGTCTACTCCATCATGCAATGGACTAATTAATCTGGCAGAGGAAATTTCAACGCAGTCCAATGTTCAAGCTGTTGCATTGTTAATTGTGGCCGCTTTTGGCCAGGTTTATAATGAGACCCTGCAACAAAAGTCAGAGTGGAGATAATTTTATAACTCAATTGTCTCTCTCAGGCATTTTGCTGCAATATGGTGGTTTGAATAAGAATGGCCTCCATAGACCCATATAGATTTGAGTGTTTAGTCATCAGGGAATAGATAGCACTCTTTGGGAAGGATTAGGAGGTGTGGCCTTATTGAAAACAGTGTGTCACTGGAGGTGGGCTTTCAGGTTTCAAAAGCCCAAGCCCTTACAACTGTAATCTTCTCTTGTTAAATTTAACTTTATTATATTTACAGTCTCTAATTTTGTCTTGGCATCTATTTGTCCAGCGTTAACAAGGTTAGTTTTCTTTCGGTTAGTGATTCCTTGATCTTTTTTTCATTGTTTTACCTTCTTACATCAGTCCTACACTTGACTCTCATAGGTAGAAAGCTAATCTGTGTGTGTATGTGCACATGAATACAGGTACATACAGAGGCCAGAAGAGGAAAACAGAACCCCTGGAGCTGGAGGTGCAGATGGTTGTGAGCCACCTAATGTGGGTCCTGGGAACTGAGCTTGGGTCGCCTGTAAGATCAGCACTCAAATGATGAACCACAGAATCTTTCTAAATCCAGTCTTGTGGTTTTAGCCTTTTACATTTATTAATTTTTAAAGATTTATTTATTTGTTTTATGTAAGTACACTGTCGCTGTCTTCAGACACACAGAAGAGGGCATCAGATTCCCTTACAGATGGTTGTGAGCCACCATATCGTTGCTGAGAATTGAACTCAGGACCTCTGGAAGAGCAGTCAGTGCTCTTAACTGCTAAATCATCTCTCCAGCCCCCCCACCAATTTATTAATTTTTTTTTAGTGAACACACTGATGGGTTTCCTTGTGACATTTGCAAACGTGCATTATTGTTGCCCTTAGCTGATAGTCACATATCCTGACCCCTCCTCCATCCTCTCTGGTCCTCACTGGTCCCCTTCCTCCTCACAGACAACCCCATTCTGCTTTCAAGGTAGTCAGTGCTTTTACCTGGAGGAACCAGTCTGTTTTTATTTCTGGAGGTCACAAGTCTATTTGGCTTTATTTCCATGATTTGATCTTGGTGTTTGGTGGGAAGGGTGTTCTAGTTTCTAAGGATTTCTTTTCTTCTTGCATCCTTGAACTGATTGGAGTTGGGATGGGTTCTTTTATTGGTTGGTTGGTTGGTTGGTTGGGTTGGTTGGTTGGTTTGGTTGGTTGGTTGGTTGGTTGGGTTGGTTGGTTGGTTGGGTTGGTTTGTTGGTTGGTTTGGTTGGTTGGTTGGTTGGGTAGGTTGGTTGGTTGGTTGGTTGGTTGGTTGGTTGGTTGGTTGGGTGGTTGGTAGGTGGGTTGGTTGGTTGGTTGGTTGGTTGGTTGGTTGGCTGGTGGGTTGGTTGGTTGGTTGGCTGGAGGGCTGGTTGGTTGGGTGGTTGGTTGGTTGGTTGGTTCTTTTATTGGTTGGTTGGTTGGTTGGTTGGTTGGTTGATTGGTTTTTTATTGGTTGGTTAGTTGGTTGGTTGGTTGGTTGGTTCTTTTTTTGTTTGGTTGGTTGGTTGGTTGGTTGATTGGTTCTTTTATTGGTTGGTTAGTTGGTTGGTTGGTTGGTTGGTTGGTTGTTTTATTGGTTGGTTGGTTGGTTGGTTGGTTGGTTGGTTGGTTGGTTTGGTTGATTGGTTGGTTGGTTGGTTGCTTGTTGGTTGGTTCTTTTATTGGTTGGTTGGTTGGTTGGTTGGTTGGCTTGGTTGATTGGTTGGTTGGTTGGTTGGTTGGTTCTTTTATTGGTTGGTTGGTTGGTTGGTTGGTTGGTTGGTTGGTTGGTTGGTTTGGTTGATTGGCTGGTGGGTTGGTTGGTTGGTTGGATGGTTCTTTTATTGGCTGGTTGGTTGGTTGGTTGGTTGGGTTGGTTGGTTGGTTGGGTTTGTTCTTCTATTGGTTGGTTGGTTGGTTGGTTGGTTGGTTGTTTTCCCTCTCATTCCACTGCCCCACCCCTAGCTTAAAAGATGCACAGTTAACAATGCAACAGCTTGAATATTGGACTGTGTTGAAATTTCCTCTGCCAGATTAATTAGTCCATTGCACAGTGGAGTAGACAAGATGAATGCCTATCTACCTGGCTTTTCATTGCTGATGATCAAACCCAGGGTCTCACCCAACTAAAGGCCACTTGGGTCATTTCTGACTCTCAGCCATTATAAATAATGTTAGTATTCATGTATATCTGCATGAGGAGAAATGTTTTCAATTCTCTTGAACTATATTTTTTCTTAAAAGATAGTTTTATTATGGTTAAAACCACAAATTGAATACTTTTGTTAAAAAAAATGACATTGTTATTTATTAATCAATTCTGGGTAATAACGTTTCCAGACTTAACTATCATCTTTTCTGTGTGCTGAAAACTTCTTAGGTCTTTGGCAGTTTTAAAGTGTGTAACTATTATAAACTCTAACTGACCCATTGTGCTACAGTAGCATTAGAAACTCCTCTGTGTATGTGTTTGGTACCTATCTCTGGACTTTGTTGGATCAATGATTTTGGCTCCATAAATTAGGACAGACATATACTATTTAAATCTCTGTCTGACTTACTTCACTTAACATAGTGTCTTGTTCTATTAATTTTACACGAATTTTTACTAGCTTTTATGGAGGAATAAAATTCCTATTGTACATACACACATTTCTAATCCATTCATCCACTAGCATCTTGGCTGACTGTCTTGACTATTGTAAACAGCACTGCAAAAAAACAAAGACAAAACCACATGATTAATTGCTTTTGTATATATGCCCAGAAGTCCAGTTAGTAGATCAAGTGGGAATTCTATTTTGAATTTTTGTTTGTTTGAGACAATCTTGTTATTTAACCTGTGTGGTTGCTGAGAATTTTTTCTCATGCTTTAAAGATCTTCTATTTTCTGGTATTCTTCTATGTAACTATGATATGTCCATATATGAATTTATTTTCATTCAGCTTGCTTGAAATCACTGGAATTCCTGTGGATGAGGACATTTCTTGAGTCAGAGTCTCCTGTAATTTAGAGGAGCAAAATATGTCACTGAAACTCCCAATCCTGCTGCCTCTACCTCCCAAGTGTTGGGATTATAAACATCACACAAGGACTGGAGAGATGGCTCAGTGATTAAGAGCACTGACTGCTCTTCCAGAAGTCCTGTGTTCAATTCCCAGCAACCACATGGTGGCTCACGACCATCGTTAATGGATTCTAATGCCCTCTTCTGGTGTGCTTGACTGAAGAAAGCAATGGTGTACTTACATAAAAATAAATAAATAAATTTTAAAAAAAGTAAACATCACACAAAGTTAGGACTTAGAGGGGTTTTCATGGTGTTTCTTGCTTTGTGTTTTGTTGTGTATGTGTATGATGTGTGTGTAGACGAATTTTAGTATGTGTGAGTGCAGGAATACACACACCATGGTGTATGTGTAGATAGAGGTCACAGGACAAACTCAGCTGTCTTCAGACACACCAGAAGAGGGCATAAGATCTCATTACAGATGGTTGTGGACCACCATGTGGTTGCTGGGAATTGAACTCAGGACCTCTGGAAGAGCAGTCAGTGCTCTTAACCACTGAGCCATCTCTCCAGCCCCACACTTAACATTTTTTAATGATCTGGAGAACAATGAGCTATTGCCATTTTAAATAGTGCCTCTTTCCATTATTTCTATAATTCCTTTCAAACAATTTGATTAGATGCATCTTTAAGCTTCGAATTCCAACTTTAATATCTCTTAACTCTTGTAGATTTTCATCTGTGCTTGCTATAACTTTCCAAATCTTTCCCTTTTTAAATTCCATCTTCAGCTATGTCTGGTCTATTTACTGTTTTGAGTTTCTCATGTGAAGTTAATTTAAATCTGTTTGCCGGATCTTCCTGGTGATTTTTTTAACCCTTGCCTCTTTCTTATGCACAGAGATTCAAGCCGTTGAAGTTCTAGGCTGCCCAGAGAACTACTTATTTCCTGGTAACAATGATTTTAATCTGTTTCTGGCCTGTTCCTAGTAATTCCGTCTCTTACAAACTCCTCCTATCAACAAAAGGGGATTTTTAACAGTATTTTCCCTAACATTGTTTCATGCTCTGGAGCAAGTAGATCTTTAAATCCTTAGCCATTATCTAGATGTTTAAACTCCCTTGGCTGTTTCTCCAGTGCTCATTCTTTGAGGTAATAGCAATGCAGCACCTACAGTGCGCCAAGAACTGTGCTGAGGATTTGTGTAAAGTCTCCGAGGAAGTCAGACACTCAGCCAGGACACAGCACCTCCGTCTGGAATTAGCAATGTCACACGCAAGCACATGAAGCCAGAGCAATCTAAAGCCCAGACTGCCTTTAAGTTGCCAACATTCATTTGAAGGGAAGGAACGTCCCACAAAGGAAAGCCCAAGTTGACTTCCTACCTCAGGAGGCATTACGGAGGCAGCCTGTTTTTATTCAAGTTCCTTTTGTTACTGGAACATTCAGACTCTGGGAGAAGGTCTAGACCCCGTTGCAACCCCAAGCTTCCTAATAAATCAGTAATTCCAACCACATGCAGTAGCCTCCTGGAGGGATGTTCTGGAAAAATATTTTCCACCTCATTACATTTTCGATGGTGTTTTAGTTGCAACTCCAGCCATCCCGTAATTCTAGTGCTCTAAACAACCATCGCTACAGAGCAAGGGGCTCCAAATGATGGAGTTGTCGCGGGTTGAACCGTGTCCCACAGTGAGATAGCCTGAAGTCCTACACAGAACTTCAGAATGTGACCTTATGTCAAAATAAAGTCATTGTGAATGTCATCAGTGGAAAGGAGGCAAGCCAGAAGAGGACACCCCTCACCCCCGCAATCCAAGTTGGATGACTGGACGAGGAGAGGGAAATCTGGACACAGGAAAGCCCAGTGTAGAGGGCAACCCATGGAAAGAACTCTACAAGCTGGGGTCGGGGTGGGGGATTCCAAGCATTGCCCAAAAGATCCAAGCTGAGGGAAAGGCCAGTAGCAGACTGCCCCCACCCCGCAAGGACACCTTTCTAGGACTATGATTTGAGCACTGGTCCCAGCAACTCTGAGACACTAAGTTTCTGTCTCACCCAGCATGAGTTACCTAGGAAACCCATGGACCCACATAAATACGCCATGTTTTGCTGGACTCATAGGCGCCTCCCCCTCCGGCTCCACATTCGCGGCAGGCATTTGTTGGGAGAGAGGGGGCGCTGCAGAGACTCCCGGTGTACATATCTAACACAAGCAGCTGGGCTGTCCCTGCATCTCTTAGCCCATATATCTGTGCAGAGGAAACCTTTTTTTTTTTTTTTTTTTTTTTTTTTTTTTTTTTTGGTTCTTTTTTTTTTTTTGAGCTGGGGACCAACCCAGGGCCTTGCGCTTCCTAGGCAAGCGCTCTACCACTGAGCTAAATCCCCAACCCCGAGGAAACCTTTTCTGGAGCCTCAACCACTGTCCTAGATGGTTGACCATGAACAAGGCTGTCTTAGATCGTCTAGCTCCTAATCCAGAGGACCCAACCCAGCCATTGTGGTAGTCTTGAAGCATGGAGCATTGGGGAACCAGGGACACAGAGGGGTGGGCAAGTGACCAGGGCAGGCAGGCTCCGGGGACTAACGTATCCTCCCTATCCTAGCCTGAGCTTCCTGGCTACCACCTACTCTGTCCCTTAGCCAGAGCACCTTGTCCTGATGAGGTCCAGTGCCATGATGAGGCACTGCCCTGGTCCTGGACCTCTGTCTCTGCTCAAAGGTGACAGAGGGGCAATGCCAGGCTTCTGTGCTGGACAAAGCCATTCCTTCTATGCTGAGTCAAAGTCCACATGCCCTTGCCTTATCCAGAGTCCCTAGTCTCTCAGAGAAGGGTCCCCCACACGAGTGCAGCAAAAATCTCCAGGGGCTTGGGGCTAGAGTATATAACAAGGCTACTGTCCCCTTCACACCTCAGCTATGGCTCCCCAGATCTGTGCCTTGTGGAATCTTCACAAGGGGTAGTGAGGCATCTCTGGGGTTTCCAGAAGACCAGGGAAACACCCAGGAGGCCTGTGAGCATGTGGGGCAGGGCTGGGCAGGATCAGAGAGAGCTTCCTGTCCCTCGGGTCATTTCTTTTGAGCAAGAAGAGACCCCGAGAGCCTTCTCTTGCCAACACACAGATGGGAACTGAAGCCCACACCTGACAAGACTTCCTGACACATAGCACAGCCAGGGCCAAAGCTCATGGGTACTGAGCTCGGGCCAGGAAATGTAAGTGTCTGTGCAATGCAGCTCCCCACAAACGGAGCCTCAGGCAGGAGGCAAAGACCGAAGGGTGAGCCAGAGCCTCCAGAGGGAGAACTCTCAGCTGAAGAGCTTCACAGAACTCATTGTTCCTTTAGGCTAGAGACCTCTCCCATCAGCCATCCCAACCCCTCTCCAGTCATGTTCTTCCAGGGTTGATAGATGAGATTCTTGCCTGCCTGCTTGGTGCAGGTGCTTATAGGGACACATGCAAGCCATCAGCAGGAACCTTCCACAGCTGGGAACAGGTGAAAAACAGGTTAGGGAGGAAAGGAAACTGGTCTCCTCCTCAGGGGCTCACAGCCACCCCAAAATTCCCAGCACAGAACAACAGGGCTACAGTGCCTCAACCTGGTTTACTTCATACAGAACCACAGCACTTGGGCATGTGGGAGAGGGGTTGGGCGTTCCCTTCCATCTCTGCAGTTCTATCAGGTTCTACTCCCTATTAAAGGTCCCATCAGCCCTCTTCCCCAACCATGTCCCTCAGAGGAGGAAGAACCAGTGAGACCCAAGTGGGTTTTCTACTCCATCAGGCTGAGTTCCCTAGGGAGGGCTGGGGCAACAGCTTCATATGAGGACAGGACAGACGGACTGCCTGCCTGCCTGCCTGCCTGCCTGCCTGCCTGCCTACCTGTCTGCCTGTCTGCCTACCTGTCTGCCTGTCTGCCTAGTGGGCCTGGGGACTCAGGATTTCTAGACTGCAAGTATGGCGACCACGCTGGCTTGTCAGTTAATTCATTATCGCGTTACACAGGCTTGAATTATTCAATGCTCAGGAGTCAGCTGCAGACATGCAGGGAGCACAGCTGATGTGAGCATTAGTGGGATGGATGGATTCAGTGCCAGCCATGGCTGGTACCACGATGCTCCCTCTGAGCCAGAGAGGTGGCTGGGACTGGAAGATGCTGGAGATCTGGCCAGTGGCCCTGGGTGGCCCTAGAGGTTGGGAAGTCTACTAAGAGGTTCTTCCCTTGGAGGACTCCGCTGAGCATGTCTCTGGGGCTCTACCTGCTTCAACCAGGAACAGCACATCTAAACTCTATCCTTTCCCAGCTGTGTGACCTCCCAACGATTATTGGCCTCTCTGAGTCTTCGGCATCTTTGTATAGAAAATGTGGTGATGTGCTAGATGTTCCCAGTAACCAGTCTTTCCTTCAACTTTACAACTGAGTTTTTATAGCTACAGACATAAAAACGATGTGTTAGCACAAGGATGACCGTGTGGTTGTGGTCAAAGGAGGAAAAGTATCTACTATAGGGAGAAGTATACACTATAGTATATATAGTACTATAGAGTACTGTCTATAGGGACTCTTCAGGACCTTATCCTGTTCCATGAAAAGAAGGAAGGAAGTCCCGTTTTGTCCCTTCCTATTTCCTGATTATCTGAGGAAGGGTGTGATGGCTGGAGCTCAAGCAGCTATCTTGCCCAAAAGAGAAGTCACATGATCAGGAAGGCATTTCCTGTAGAATAGTGTGGTCCTTAAAAACTGCTAAGTCCTGATCTGGGTTCAAATCCTTACTCTACCTCTTGTGAGCTGTGCAATGTGGGGCAAGTTTCTTTACCCCTCTGTGCTTCAACTAAAATGGTACCCGGTACTGTAGACTATGTAGACCCGGTACTGTAGGTATGAGGACTAAAAGGGCCAATGGGGAATCCAAGGAGTGCCTGGAACAGGGTAAGGCTGATAAAAGTATTGGCTGCTTTATCCTGTTTACACACCCGGCAGGACTCCCTGGACGGCTGTGAAACTCTACTTCAGAAGACCATACTCTGGGAAGCCTTGCCTGGGATATTGAGGTCCAGCTAGGGCAGAAGCAGCTTTCACTGCAAGGGAAAAAGAAAAATCAAGGGCCCTTACCTAGCGGACACACTTCAAGCCAAGTATTCAGGAAGCAGAAGCAGGTGAATCTCTGTGAATTCGAGGTCGACCTGGATTACACAGTAAGACCCTGTCTCAGATGAGAAGTGGAAAGAGAGTGGAGGAACCAGAGAGGGAAAAGAAAACCTTAACTGTCCGTGTGGCCGGAGCAGTTGCCAGCAGGGGGCGTCCACGCTCCTCTCTCTAGTCTGGTTCACTCCAGCTGCTAGCGTGCAGCCGCCCCTAGTATTGCTGGTTTGGGTGGGCACTGAGGGGCTTGGAGCAGTAGCACTGAAGCCTCCCCGCAGCTCCTCTCTCATTCTCTGTTGAGATGATGCCGGCCTCTGTCTGCATCTTCCTTCCTAGCAAAGACAACAGACACTTTTCTCAGAAACTCGTACACACACAGAAGCTGGTTTCGGCCAATCAGATGCACTCACTGTACCAGCAAACCTGGAAGGCCGGTCCAGTGCTAAACCAGGAGAAGGGCAATGTGACTTTTTGGTGGTGGTTGTGAAGGAATCTCACTGAGCCATGAGGGCTGTGGTAGGCGCTGGGTTTTAATTAGAGCAGTC
The DNA here is from genome assembly GCF_011064425.1 of Rattus rattus. Classification (NCBI taxonomy): domain Eukaryota; kingdom Metazoa; phylum Chordata; class Mammalia; order Rodentia; family Muridae; genus Rattus; species Rattus rattus. Next base: position 91,629,776 of record NC_046165.1, on the reverse strand, counting down.
TTAGGGTGGGACGTCCCAGCCTGAGCCTCCGGGCCTCCTCCATGTGCTGTTTGGAGAGACTTCTGTTGTTTGAGGTAAGGTCGGACCCGATGTTTGCCATAAGGTGGCGCTGTGGCTTGTCATCAGGAGACCCTGCCTGTCACACTGTCCATTCTGAATCTGCTTATTGGAGGAAAGGGGCAGAGGGAGGTCAGCCTCCTTATAAACATTCGGGGAAGCCTGGGGTTTGTGCCAGGCAGAATTTTGACCCCAAGGCTTCTACCATCAATGTTACTCTTTGGGTCGTTATCTTAATCGGCAAAGGAGACCTTGCAGATGATGCTCAAGCTTCTATCCAGCTCACCTGAAACGGGGAGATAGTGGAAAACTCCACACGAGTCCCTGGAAGCCAAGGGGGAAGGCAGAGAAATCCGGGGCACCAGAAATGCCAGGTGCCATGACTGGCCTGGTGGTGGATGACTCTCAAAAGAAGGACGTGAGTTGTGCAGACAGCTCCCGAGATTGGGAGCGGCCCGTTCACCGGGAGAGGCCCGTTCACCGGGAGAACTGCCATCCTCCAGAGATCGTAAGTATACAGTACTGACCTCACAAGGCTTCCTTACCTCAGACTCAGGGCTGTGCACTGGTATTTTTAAGCCACTGGGTTTGTGGATACTCGTGATACAGCAATAGAAAACAGAGAAGCACCATCCCATGACAATACACACGCGCGCGCACACGCACGCGCGCACGCATGCACGCACGCACACACACACACACACACACACACACGCAAGCAACTTAGCAAAAGCAGCATAGTGGTGGCCCCTGTAATTCTGGCACTTGAGAGTCTAAGATAGAAAGAAGATCAAGGCTAGCCTGGGCTATACAGGGAGAGGCCATCTTGAAAGGGGGTCTGAAGGATGGCTTATCTGGCTCATGATTTCAGAGTTTGGGGTTCATAATCATTTACCAAGTTGCTATGTGTGCACATGCTAACCCAGTACCTCATGGTTGGGGGTGGGGGTGCCACGGGCTGTTTATTTCATGAAGAATGGGAAACAAAGGGAAAGGAGGGGTCCCCATATTCCCTTAGTGGTCACACGCCCAGTGACCCAGCTTTCCGTTACTGGGCTCCAATTCCAAGATTCCCACACACTGCCCCCCCCCCAATCCTCTAAGATCCAAACCGTAACGATCCCATTTTATTCAACTGAGAGGTTCTGAGCTCAGACAGGCTGGGGTCACTGATGGGCCCCACATTCGAACCCAGGTCTATCTGGGGCCCATATTACTGCCTCCCCATTTGGCCTCTCAAACGAGGGGGAAACTGAAGCACTTTGGGCATTGCCAGTGCCCGCTGCCCAGTATCCAAGCACAGAAGGTGAGCGACCCAGTCTCTGGGTTCCTCCCCGGTCAGTTTGAGGAACCCCAGAAACCCGTTGTATGGTCTACCTCCTCAGTCCACTATCTTGAATTGCTCTTAGGGTCCCCAGAGTCTCAGCCTGACCTCCCAAAGCCTCAAGGTAAGAGGTGTTACCTTTGCTTCAGAATCTGGCAGTCTCGGCCCAGACATGAAGTCAAGCTGCAAGTTTCCCTGAGAAACGGGGGCCGGGCCGGAATGCACTGGGGATCCACCCAAAAAAGTCTTCCCAGAGGGTAGAAAAAGGTTCCTGGGGCCCCACAGGGACTCGGAGCTAGCAGCCCTGAGGAATCCTACCTCCTGTCCTGAAACCCCCCCCTCCTTCCCCCAGGACCAAATCCAGGGCCTTGTGCTTACTAGACAAGCGCTCTACCACTGAGCTAAATCCCCAATCCCTATGTCCTGACTTCTCGTTGCCCCAGGAATGAGTAGAAGCCCTTGAGCTGGATCAGCTGGATCAGTCACAGTTCAAAGCTGGGCACACAGGTTGACTGACAGTTTAGACCACCAACCCCAGATGTTTATAAGAATCCAAACCAAGAACCAGAAGCCCTAGCCAAACTGGGCCATGAAGCCCTATCACCCTCCCCTGACTTGCCTCACGAGTTCCCAGTTCTTTAGCTCAATTGAATCTTCTGCCTTCACTAGGTGTCCTGCCCCGGGGCGGAGGGCGGGGGGCGCCTGGGTGCTGGCTCTGAAGGAGATGACAAGCCCATGGGACATTAGCAGGGCTGGAAGGGGTAGAACTTGGAAGGCATCAGGCAGAAACACAAGGGTCTGTCCCAGCCCGGTGTCTGTGAACAGCTGTGACCCAATATGGCCAAGAATGCCCATTTATCTGCATGCACCCAGTTCCTCGAACCCACTGCCAAAGAAAGGGGATCAAACCTGGTCCTGACTTCAGGCCCCGCCTCCTACAACAAGGGCCTGCAACAGATTGGGAGGCACTGGCCCTGCATCGGAAGAGACAAGAGGCGAGGAGCAAGAGGAGAGGGAGGTGGGGAAATTAAATTTTGCGTGATCAGCAAGGTTTCAAACAATCGCTCGCCAGCTGAAGTGGATGCCACGTGTATAAGTCATTCTGTTTTATAGACCATTAGGGTCTCCAGAGAGAATCTGCATAGAGACCAGTGCTTTCTGTTGAAATTAAAATGTCAGAGAAAAAGAAATAGAACAAAACAGGGAATCTGCAATTAATTACCAGGCCATAAAAATTCAATAATCAGGAGGCAGAGCGGCCGCAGGCCCAGAGGTATCAGAGCCCGCGTAACAGGAATGGAAGGCATTAATCTTTTCAAATTAGTTTTTTAATCTGACTGGGATATATGGTGACATGGCTCCCTCCTCGCCTGCTTCCCCCACCTCCACGGCTCCTGCCTGGAGCCAGGCTGGGGGAGGAAGGCTGTCGTATGCACTGAGAACTTGTAGACCACCCAGATCCCCAGATATGGGGCAGGGGGCTCCAGCTAAGGACAGGGACCCTGTGCCACACGCTGGCTGGAGAGATCTAGAGGGGACTGTGTGCTGAGAAAGATGGTGGAAATTTAGCAGGGCAAGGCCGCTCACTAGGCAGAGAACTCGGACACCAGCAATCCAGGACTTTCCTTCTCTTGAGAATGGGCGTAACACCGCTGCTTTAAGGGATGCTGGGTGCATAGCACCAGGCACCCAGTAGGTGCTAAGTAAAGACTTCCCATTGTGTTTTTGCCACTGGCCACTGTGTGGCCCTGCCAGCCCACATTTAGGGCCTGCTGTGTGCTCAGCCCCAAAGGGACTTACTTTTCTTCAGGCCTTACCTGGAGAACATGACTCAAACTCAGAGGCATTTTCAGGACTGACAGACATTGAGAGTTAACAAGAAGGAACAGCTTGTCTAAGGAGCCTGTTCTAGGAGCAGTTAGGGCAAGCAGCTGAGATCCCACCACTCACCCAGAGAAAGGAGCTTCCTCTCCTGTTTGCCTGCACCCGGGACAGATGCTGATAGGTCAAGAAGCCAATCTATCCTGATTGTGATTGGAGACCTGCCCTCACTTCCGAGGCCCTGGACTCTAGCAGCATTGATTCCAGTTAATTAAGTCCTAGGGTCTCTCACTGACCCTGCACCGGTCTGCCTGCCTTTGGTGGCCTGGAGAGTGTTGTTTAAAAAAAGGACTTCCAGGGTAACCACCTCTGGGGCCCTGTGGATTCGAGCTCTTAAAGACAGCACCAGGGCTGGAGAGATGGCTCAACAGTTAACAGCACTAACTGCTCTTCCAGAGGTCATGAGTTCAATTCCCAGCAACCACATGGTGGCTCACAACCATCTGTAATGGGATACAATGCCCTCTTCTGGTGTGTCTGAAGACAGCTACAGTGTACTCATATACATAAAAATAAATGAGTCTTTTAAAAAAAGACAACGCCAATAACCTAATAGGCACACTACACTGCACAGGTGTTTTCAACCGGAACCCCATCAGGTGTGGTGGGCAGTTGGGAAATATAATGCTGTATTCTTGGTGGCCCGAGGCAAGGGGCACCCCTGAGAAATTACGCTATGCAACTGATCTGGTATAAAGGGGGTTTCCCTAGGGAAAAGGGAGAGGAGGGAGGACCACGGGTAGAGGCAGGCAAGTGGACTTGTAAACAGACAGGAGCAAAGCCATGAAGGCAGAGAAAAGCAGGGCAGAGAGGGAGAGAGAGGAGTTGAGGAGATGGGGAGATGAGGAGGGAGGGGGAGGGGAGAGGGGAGCTGAGCAAGAGTGAGTACTGGAGTGGCAGGGGTCCTTTTTATCTGTGGCACACCCCTGTGGTACCTGGGGGCCGGGCAGGTGATGCCTTAAGCAATTGCTAGGTCCCTGGGGTCAGGTCAGCCAGTTTCGTGTTAGCGAGGTCTACTAAGGATTTCACGGTAAAGAAAGAGGTATAGTTAACACTTGAGTTGCGTACCAGTTGTACCTGTCCAGTTGTTTCCAAGCCATAAACTACCATCACCTTTTGCTTCCACCGGAAGCATATAGTAGGTATTCGAGAAATGCCTGCCAAGATGTCGCCGCTTCTCAAGGTACCCTCTCTAGTCAATGACCATAACGGCAAGTACCACTATTGAGCACCTATGATGTGGGAGGAATCCCGTTGCCTTTGGTGGTAAGACTGTAATCCCTGCTTTATAGAAAAGAAACAGACTCCGAAAAACTGACGCGCGCGCGCGCACACACACACACACACACACACACACACACACACACACACACACACGCAAAAGCTACACCCAGCATCCCAGCCACTAAGGATACCTAGTGGAACCCAGGTGACCCAGGTTCTTGGTTCCTTTAACTTTGGGCACCTCTCTAAGAAGCATCCCCCCAGTCTCTTTGGACTCCTCCTTTAGCCACACACACTTTATCCCCTCTCCCTATGCTCACAAGAGCCCCAGTGTGGGGATGACTCCACGGCCCAACGCAGTTCCGCATGCAGCCACCGGGTGGCGAGATGTTCAAAGCCTGACCTTGCAATACGGCCATGTGTCACCAGATGGTGCCCGAGGCCGCGGCTCTGCGAGCAGGGCCGGGACAAGGTGGAGCCCAGTCTGCTTACTGGTCCCAGTCCGGTCCCCTCTACTCCAGCACACGTGACCTCCGCCGCCGCTAACCCGCACCATGGCCCTGCCGGTGCCTCGGCTATCTATCCCTGCCGCGCTGGCCTTGGGCTCGGCCGCGCTGGGCGCCGCCTTCGCTACTGGTCTCTTTCTGGGTAAGCTGGGCTGGGCTGCACCAGCCCCGGGAATGGGAGGGCGCTGAGCAGAGCCCGAGAACCTGGTCAGAACTGCAGGCCCTAACCGGATACCTTCTCCCCGGCAGGGAAACGGTGGCCTCCGTGGGGGTACAGGCGGCATCAGCGCCTGCTGCCCCCTCCGGACAATCCCCTGTGGCAGTATCTGCTGAGCCGCTCCATGAGGGAACACCCAGCGCTGCGGAGCCTGCGACTGGTCAGTAAGACTGGGGCCGAGAACAGGCTCCCCACTTCCAGCGTGGTGGACCTCACGTGGCTGTGTGACCTTGAGCTAAACAGAAACCCTCTCTGGGCTTCCGGGTTCCCTGAGACCTGTCCCCTCTAAGCCACACCCGCCACCGGAGTCCCTGAAGGATTCAAAACCTGCCCGGGATTTGGGGTGGGGGGTGACGGGCAGGAATGGCATCACCCTCTCCCCACACACAGCTGACCCTGGAGCAGCCGCAGGGGGATTCCATGATGACCTGTGAACAGGCCCAGCTTCTGGCCAACCTGGCGCGGCTCATCAAAGCCAAGAAAGCTCTGGATCTGGGTAGGAACGCGCAGCCATGGTCTCTGGAAACCAGGGTCACAGGGCTGTCCTGCACCCTGACTGAGCTTGCCGGTGTCCCGGTCCACAGGTACTTTCACCGGCTACTCGGCCCTGGCCCTAGCCTTGGCGCTTCCCGAGGCTGGCCGCGTGGTGACCTGCGAGGTGGACGCAGAGCCCCCGAAGCTGGGACGGCCCCTGTGGAAGCAGGTGAGAGCCCCACTCCTGCAGCCGTTCGGGCTCCGGCTCAGGGGCGTGCCGGCCTGACCGGCCTCCTTCCGTAGGCAGAAGTGGAGCAGAAGATCGACCTTCGGCTGCAGCCCGCCCTGCAGACTTTGGGTGAGCACCGGCGCGGGAGGGGCCCAGCCAGGACTGTCCAACCCGGGGGAACAAAACTGGCGACCCTGGGCAAGGGCTTCTGGGCCGCTGAGACCGTAGCTCAGCTGCACCTGCCCTCTGTCCCCGTAAGATGAGCTCCTGGCGGCGGGCGAGGCCGGAACCTTCGACATAGCGGTGGTGGACGCAGACAAGGAGAACTGTACCGCCTACTACGAGCGCTGTCTGCAGCTCCTACGCCCGGGAGGCGTGCTCGCTGTGCTCAGAGTAAGTACAAGTTAAGGTAAAACTGCTCCTTCCGGTGGCTAGGTCCTGGCTCTCCCCTTGCCCTGTCCCAAACCCCGCCCAGAGTATCTATGCCCGCCCCTCCTGGCTAAAGCCCTAGGTCGGCTACCCCCACTTCCGACGGCCCCGCCCCTCCATCTGTAGGTCCTGTGGCGCGGAGAGGTGCTCCAGCCTCAGCCCAAGAACAAGGCTGTTGAATGTGTGCGGAACCTAAACGAGCGCATCTTGCGGGACGCCAGGGTCTACATTAGCCTCCTGCCCCTGGATGACGGGCTCTCCTTGGCCTTTAAGATCTAGGGTAACGTCATGCTTAGGGCTTGGGTGTGAGAAGCTAAGAAACCCAGCCAGTGACCCGACGTTTAAACCTGACAGTAAAGGTACTGGAACACGCGACCTTCTGAGCATCAATTTCCGACGTTCATTTAGGCAGTTTTTCCAGTAAAATGGTCTCCCTGGCACCAAGGCTCGTGGCCCTATCTGACCGGATAGTTTTAATAAATTTTCCCTGCTGTACGCATTGAGTACAGTTCCAACAGGCTCTGAGGGCTTTGATAAAGGGAGGACCCTGTCTCTTGTGTCCTAGCCACATGCCACACCTTGTCGACAACACCTAGTTATGGGTACTTTATAGCTAGGTCAGGTCTGCTGGCAGTCTACCCACGTTTTCACAGGGCTGTTGCCTCCCCAGTGTGCAGTGGAAACCCTAACAGTGGCTATTACTCGAGAAGCAACCCTCTTGACCCAAACCAGAGGACCTAAGGTTGGCTGGTATTTCTATCTGCCGCCTCACCGGCTTGAGTCCTAAGGGAGGAAATTGATGTCCAAGGGTTAAGTAAAGCAGACAGGAGGGTGGGTAGCCAACCTCATTCAAGGAACCTCAGGAACTTAAAGGCTTTTCCAGCATAGTCCTTTGTGGGGGACACTATAAGGAGCCAACCTTTATTGACCTGGGGCCTGGTGCTTTGCTGTTCTGGAAGAAGGGTGACATTCTTTATACTGAGGCACAAAGGACAGTTTCTGGGACCACAGGTTTGCCACCTATGGTTAAGGCCCAAGTGAAACACACCCAGCAGCAGCTCCAAGTACAGCTGCATGAGCCCACAACTGAGTCTGTCCAAGCCCCACGTCCCTGCCACACACCAACCCACTGGGAACTATTCCTTCACAAGTACATACGGAGGTGCACACAGGGGACCTGGCCACTCCATTTTGAGAAGTACCTTTGACATACTGGTAACCCACATGTGTACTCTAGCCCAGAGCAGAGCCAGCGTGAAGTGCACTTGTTAGCTGAGGAAGGAGCACTAGGCCACGGGACAGTGGGCATGCACCATTTCTACTGGGGAAGCCCCAAAGTAATCCAACAAGTTCACAACTAGACCTCAGGAGTGACGCTCACCTCCATCTTTGATTACCCCTCACCTGTGACCTACCTCCTCCCCTGGGCAGTACTACTTTTCCAACTAGAGTCACTAGGTAATGCAAATCACCCAGGTGATGGCTACGGGGGCTGCCAGGGCCCAAACCTCTCAGCTCAGCTTCCCAATACCTGTCTATGGGAGAGACTCCGTACACTTCCGCCTTCCTATCTTGCTGCGAGGCTCAGAAGAAAGGGCTCCCATGCCTATTTAACCCTTCAGCACCACTGCTGCTTTTCCTTCCCTCATCATCCATGGATTAAGTCATTCACTGGAACTTTGTACAAACTTAGAAACTGCAGAGTATTAAAGCATGTATCCTTGTATTTTATTGTAGTCTCAAAGACCTCATGGATTGATTATGCTAGGGACACAGGAAGTTTGGTTGCCCAAGTTTCGGTAAAGAGCAAAGTGCTCACCAGAAGTATTTACCAAGAAGATTAGCCCCTAGGCTGCAATCTGACTGCACATACGTGAGGCATTAGTTGTGTACACTCGTTTTATTCATAATTTGTCATGTTTGGGGTTACCAAAGTGATTCTAGTGATGGGTGAATATCACAAAAAAGATCTTCTACCTCATCTTAAAACATCCACTGATCCATCTCATTCAGTACAACAGTCAAGGGTAAAAGGAACATAAAACAAACATGCACACCATGGCACGGTTTTCATAAACGTCTATTTCATCATTGGTGGGTAGCACATTTAACAGTTAAGTACATTAAATAATGTAGAGGAGGCCGCACAAGGCAGCACTGATAACGAGATAACCATCCAACTAGAAACCAGCCAACGGGTGACTGTCTAAATATTTAAAACACAGCTCTTGCTTAATCATCCTTTGATGTGATCACCTTCTGGGGGGGGAAGGGGGAGCCTGCTGGTCGCATGGAAATATATTAAGGCCAAATCTTCTGATATCCATTCCCAGAGGTTTCTTTTAACTGGATTAAGCCTCCAATTCCAAGGCAAGCCCAAGTTTGTGGCCTCCAGCATTAAAGCTCTTCCCGTCTACCAGAGCAGACAGTGTAAGCTTCACACCTGCAAACAAAGCAAACACCATGACTCAGCCCTGCCAGTCCCCTCCTCAGCTGTATGGGAGCTGGCCATACGGACTCAGGCCAGCGAGAGCATAGGGATCAACAGTGAAGCTAGAAACTCTGAGGGTAAATGCGCATCTGCAGGCATAAAAAGTTCAAAACGTCCTAAAAACCATGTTCTAACACGCGTCTTCACTAGACTGCCAGCCCAGACTAAGTAACACTGGAGATGAGATCTGGGAGTAAGTGGGAAAACACACGGCAGGTAAGTTAATACTTATTACTCATCTGAGATTAGTATATGGGGAACTGGCCTTCAGTGTTCACTTTCACTTTTCTTTAGGTTTTAAGTCTAAGTAAAATTTAGCTGTGGGAAGCAGGTGCCCCATTAGGAAAGCGGGCTGCCAGGGCTTTCAGACCTTGGTCATCAACTGCTCTAAGCAGCTGTAAGCTCCAGAGAAACAGAATTCTCCGGCTCAGACCTACTGGGTGGGGATCTGCTATGACCCAGACCACTCCCTAGTTTGGAACTGCTCTGGTATCCATTATCTGAAGGGAACTGCAGACACCTTTGACCCAAGACAATATTCAGACACCAGGGAGGAACTACATAATGGTTAAGCTTAGAGGAGTGGGGCGGTTTAGGGTGAGGGCAGCCATGCTTATTCCAAGCAGGCCCCTCCCTGTAAGGAGTGAGGGGGCGGGGTGGGGCGGGTATGATAAGCTACAGCTTCCAGGAAAGGAGTAGCAGCCACACCACAGGCTTGAAAGGCTCACAAAAGAATAAACTAAATGTAATTTTGAAAATAATGTTCAGGGCTGGAGAGATGGCTCAGCTGTTAAGAGCACTGACTGCTCTTCCAGAGGTCCTGAGTTCAATTCCCAGCAACCACATGGGGCTCACAACCATCTGTAATGAGATCTGATGCCCTCTTCTGGTGTGTCTGAAGATGTACTTATATATAATTAATAAATAAATAAATCTTTTTAAAAAAAAGAAAGAATGGGGGTTGGGGATTTAGCTCAGCGGTAGAGCGCTTGCCTAGGAAGCAAGGCCCTGGGTTCGGTCCCCAGCTCCACAAAAAAAAAAAAAAGAAAGAATGTACAAATAGAGTGATGGTTCAGCAGTTAAGAGTACTGGGTACTCTTCCAGAGGTCCTGAGTTCAATTCCCAGCACCCACCATCCTGTATCTGTAATCCCATTGGGTCAAATGCCCTCTTCTAGTGTGCAGATATACAAGTAGACAAAACACACATACACTTAAATGAATGAACCTTTTGAAAGGGGGAGGGAGCTGTAAAACAATCCTTCATTATCAAAGATACTTACCAGGCCTCAAAGTCTGAGTATAGCCCACTCCAATTAAACTAGAGTTGTTGACCTTTGCCTAGAAAGAGAGAAAAACATTTCTGAAGAGAGACAAAGTTCTTAGGTATTCCCCATCAGGAAGCTATGGGGCGAGTGCTTTTAAGTCAATGAGATACTAAAATTTAGAATTACATATTAAGAAAACACCAAGTGCCACTTAAAACATTAAACATTAACTCAAAATCAAATTGTCATGTCAGCAGAGCTCAACACTCTTTACACACCTTAGGCTGTGTATCCAGAACCCCACCCCCACCATGATACACACACATAATAAAGAAACTCACCCTTGTGAAACTCATAAAAACAAGTAATATGTAGTTGGTGACACCTATCAGACTCACTAGAGGTGGGAGCCACCTTTGAAATGCACAGTGAGCAGGTTTTTCATGGCTTACACCCACCCATCACTACTTCCTCAAGCTTCCAGTTTAATTCCTTCCTCACACTCAGCTCTATGCTGTTGGATTTTGGCTGTAACTAGTTGGGGCCTGATGAGGAACCATGACTTACCAATTTCCTTATATACCGTGACAATTTAGGATTTAGGTCACAGACCTTCAGGAGCTGAGACAGGGCTGGGTGGTTGAGACAGGGGTGTTGGGTGGGCAGCCAGCCCGTGGAGTGGTCTCTAGTGCTTTGTCTTATTTGCCTCCCAAAAGCCGCTCTTCCAGCCCAGGGGTCCAGCTGCCTTCGACTGATAGGAATTGCCATAGAGCCATGGCTGGGCAAGGAGATGGGGTGGGACTTTTAGACCATGAGGGCAAGGGACAGAGAAAGAGGGATGAAATTCAAGAGCTGCAGAAGAAAAGCCATTCAGCAGTATAGGTGGAAAGGGAAAGGGGTCCTGGAGGGCAGTGGGGGGGTTGCCCAGAAGATAACACAGATTCAGACGGTTGTCAGTCCAGGAATACTGGAGGGAAATGTGCTAGCCACAGGGAGGCTTAGAAATGCCCAACCACTGAGCTAGTCAAGGCATGTCAAAATTGGTTGGCATGTGTGTCCTTCATTCTGGACTCTAAAGGGCTGCTGGGCATGCGCACTCACAACCCGCACTCCCTCAGCACCCGTCTCCACCACCTCAACTAACATCAACTAAGCCCACTACACTAACAGGGGTCCAAACTCCACACTGTACCCAGACAAGTTCACCTACAGATGTGCCAGGCAGTCACAGTTACACACGACACAGCCTGCAAGCCGCAGAATGGAGAGACATGCCTGGGGACGGGGATGGGGGAGCACATCCCCCCCCCCCATTCCTGAGCTCTTTAGCATCCCGGGGCTACAAGTATACACACAACGACGTGCTGTGAGAACAGCGGCTACGGACGGATTCAGTGACTCCATTCTAACATGCAAGCACAAGAGGAAGCCAATGTGGGTGTGTGGAGGAGGGGTGCGGGGGGCCATCAACAGCTCTACTCGGGTGGGAAATGCTCTATTTATTTCCACAATGATTGGTAGCTGAAAGGTGTTCCTGCCGCTGCCATCCATCTGTCCCGGTGCCACAAGCACACACATGACAAGAGAGGGCACTTAGTGTAAGAGACCAGTGTGCTGAGAAGAGTGCTGTACCTAGTGCAGCCAGTCACGGATCCACCACTGACTGGTCAAAGGGAAAAGCACTCTGGGTACTTTTCACACTATCTCTGATTATAAATCTTTAAACAAAAAGCAAAAGACAGGGCTAAAACATAACAGCTTAAGGCTTCAAAACACGGGGCTGAAGAGATGGCTCAGCGGTTAAGAGCATCAGTTGCTCCTCTAGAGCTCCTGAGTTCAATTCCAGCAACCACACATAACTATCTAACGCGATCTGATGCCCTCTTCTGGCATGCAGGTGTACATGCAGATAAGAGTACCCATGCATAAAATAATTTTTTAAAAAGGGATCTTTGGGGATCAAGAGTACTTTATGTAACAGAAGTGACTCTCCTGACTGTTTAACTTCCTGTCATCCCTAGCACATATGGAACAGACAGTCCCTGACACGCAGTAACAGGTGCTGATCTGCTGGACACGGGAGCCAATTCCCTGCCCCACACAGCACACACACCCCTCTATCTCAAGCCACTATGACTAAACACAGAAACAGGAGAAAGGCACAAGATTCTGACAAGAGTGGCCATCTCACTTGGCCCCTAGCAGAGGGCAGGAAGCCCTGGAGGTGAAGGTTTTAGGCAACAGTCCCAGTGAGATATTCTACTCACCCTAGACAGGATTAAGGTCAAAACACTGGGTCTAGTCTGGATTAACCAATCCCACCCCACCACCAACAGTAATATTTCGTCCTCTCTCAACCAAACTCCAATCGCTTCACCTGTAAAAATGGTGCTAGACCAGTGACCTCTTAGATAAAATCTGAAGACCTTCATAGTCAAAGAAAGTACTGTTACTCCCTGACAAAATTACGAGCCACCCAGGGCTCCACACGCTGGTTACCTGGAGCTTAGGCAGACTTGGGGGCTCAGGGATATTAGCAAAACTAATTCAGAAGCTCTCAATGGAAGGCCAACTTCCGTGATTATTATTGTTTTCTATTTTATTTATCTATTATTATTCTGTGATTATTAGTTATTTTTCTATTGCGGTGATCAGACACCATGGCCAAGGTAACTTATAAAGAAAGCGCTTAATTCGGGGCTCCTGATTCAAGAGGGTGGGTGAGCCCATGGCCATCATGGGGGGAAGCATGGCCTCAGGCAGGCAGGGTGCTGGAGGAGTAGCCGAGCTTCCCTCTGATCCACACACGTGAGGCATTACAAATGGCTAGGCTTTTGAAATCTCAAAATCTGCCCCAATCTCCTCCAACAAGGCCACACCTCCTAATACATTCTCACCAAGTGGGGACCACGTATTCAAATACACTAGCCTGGGGGGAGGGGGAGAGGGTTCTCATCCAATCACCACAGAGCTCTAACCTGAAAGTCAAACCTCTATCCCCATTTCCACAGGACAAGGAGCATTCCAACCCCAGCCCCAGTACATCTGTAAACATGGGCTGCGAATCCCAGGCCAGCTTTCCTCACCACCCAGTGACCCAGAGTAGCTCCCCCGCCCTACGCCCAGAGGTACTCACAGAAATAGAAGCAGTGGGGTCCAACTGGTATTTAGCTGCAATGCCAAAACGAGTGCAGTTGGTACCTGATGTCCAAGCAAGGTTTACTGAAGTGTCAAAATCTTCACATACTTTCTGATAAATTGATCCTCCAAATTCTGTCCCATTATTTCTGTAAGATATTTTGAATTAGAATCTAGAATAGACGATGCAACCACCTCTAAGGCACTGGGCAAAACTGTAGGAGGTATAAGCACTACCACAACTGAGCAGGTAACTGCACAGGGCTTGCCTAGTGTGCAGAAGCCCTGGGTTCATTCCCTAGAGCTGAGGGGTGGGTGGGGAAGGATGGCTTTGCTCATGCTGGCCTATAAAGCTCCACTGAAAACTGCCAAGTCCTCTCCGGTGTGGCTGAGACAGGGCGAGTCTCACTCTGTAGCCCAGACTAGACTCCGTCTCCACATTCCTTCTGCCTCGCCTTATTTTTTTAAAGATAAGGTCTCTTTACATGGTCCTGCTGTCCTGGAACTCACTATGCAGACAAGGCTGACTTCAAACTCATAGAGCTCCTTCTGCCTCTGCCTCAGGAGTGCTGGGATTAAAGGTGTGGAACACTTGTTCGCTTGCCCGCTTGCGCGCATGCACACTTCTGCAGACATGGGGCTGTGGTTCAATGATCGCACGATGCCTATCTTAGATGGATCCTGCACTCACCCCGCCAGCAGCACCACACACACGTGCACAGACACAAGAGTGAACAGCAAAAGATAATAAAGATTCTATATATCTAGATAGTCAGTTTCAGGTCAGGAAGGGCCACACAAGGGACTTTATTAAAAAACTGTTATCTAGGAGCAGAGAGATGCCTTACTGGGTCTTAAGGTCCTTGCCACCAAGTCTAAGGACCTGAGTTTAATCCCTGGGAACTCAATTTCCCACTAACCTGCACATGTGTCATAACAAACAGATAAACACATATAAACTTTTACGATTATGTGTAGCTGGTAGGATTGTGAGAACATTTTCTTCTGTCCTGTTACTTATTAGTATACTATTTTGTCAGGGCTAGAGAGGTGGCTCAGCGGTTAAGAACACTGGCTGTTCTTCCAGAGGTCCTGAGTTCAATTCCCAACAACCACATGGTGGCTCGCAACCATCTATGTGATCTGATGCCCTCTTCTGGTATGTGGGTATATATATATACTCATATACATAAAATAAATAAATCTTTTAAAAATGTACACTTTTGTCAAAGAAAAAAGTTAAGTCCTTTCTATATTAACTTGAGTTGGGTAAAAAAAAAATGCCATACCCAGCCCCCGCTTTTTGAGAAAGGAACTTACAATGTAGTTCTAGCCAGCCTAAACTCACTATGTAGACTAACGTGGCCTCACTCTCAGAAAGATACAGCTGTCTCTGCCTTCCAAATTAGGATTAAAGGTGTGAGGCACAACTCGCCTAGCACCGTGAGTGAAGATGTTAAGACCACCCTAGCAACCCCACACACCACAGGTCATTTTGTCAGAGAAGGCACTGGCAGCAGACTGCCAAGTCTGACACCTCTTGTAAAGGCACAAAAGCATCCTGAGCTGACCGCAGGAGCTCCCAGTCAGTGTCCACACTGCATGCTCCTGAGGACCACCCGTGGCAACAGAAATCCTTCAAACTAAAAACACATCAAAAGAAATGACGTCGCACACCGTCCTCCGAGAGCCTGCACCTCAACAGGCCACAAAGGACTTACACATTTGTGTGTAGCTGGAAGTCCCCAGTCCTGTAGCCAACTGCGAAGTTACTCCTTGTCAGCTTTGACTTGGCACTGTCAAAGGTCATCTGGTACCCAGCAAGCCAGCCCTCGTAACCAAAGACGGCTGACCCATGGATGGCAGGTCCAGCAAAATCAAAATCAACATCACAGCCAAGGTTTATACATTCCCTCTTGTAAGCAGATTTGATTTTACCACTTTTCTTTCTGGAAAAAGAAGAGACTGACTTGAAACTCATGCCAATGACCAAGATTTATACATATAACTGCATGGTGGACTTGAAACAGATTTAAACAAACCACAGTGTGACAATTATAGGGTTAAAAACAACCAAATCAATTAAACAACCCACATGGGATGATAGCACTGCCCTATCACAGCGGTCACAATGGCCTCGGAAGTGGCAGTAAGCACAGCCACAGTGAAGAGGCCATCGTCTCTGACAGCAAGGCCCTGGCAGTGGCGGGCAGCGCAAAGGTGGACTGGTGCTGCCGCAGGCGATGGAGGCACTGTGACAGCTGCCCCTTCCTGAGCAGACGAGGCCTGTAAGCACAGCATGCACCAACACCAGCACTTACCCTGTGTTTGGTGAAAACGTGGTGTCAAAGGTCAGTTTCAAACCTTGACAAATCTGGTCTTCAATTGCAATCTCCGTCCCCAGAGTGTTGTCGGTGTTCCATTTCTCTGTGAAAGTCAGACCATACTCACACCATTTGTACTTGGTCTCCAAGGTCCCACTGACTTTACCAGTGTCTGTATTAGAGGAGCCAGATGTTGAAAATTCCTACCGAGACAATAAACAGGCTGATGAGCCTTCTCCTGAGCCTGGACGAGGCCCTGCCCAGCTGACACAGCACTTACAGCGCTCCACTGCGCTACTCCCTAAGCAAACAGCAGTGACGAGCCAGCCTCAGACCAACTGACTGCCACAGAAGGTCCTTTGGAAGGTAAAGATTACGTACACAGGACCCAGCAGTGAGTGACTGAGTGGGCTACAGGCTGCCAAGTCTGACCCTCACCTCCATCTTCAGACCACACGGCGCTAAGACACGACTGAGCCCCGCAAGCTGTCCTCACTGTGCCCTGTGACACAGGTGCCTGCACATTCACATAATCCACACACAAAATACTGTGACAAATGTCAGTAAGTAAAATTTAAATCCTCCAATAGTCCATATTCTAGTTTTCTTTTTCCCTTTATAAAGATTTATCTTTAATTTGAGTATATAGGTACAGGTGCCCATGAAGGCCAGAGCAGTCTGATTTCCTGAAACTGGACAGAGGCAGTTGTGAGCCATCGTGTGGGTCCTGAGACATGAACTAAAGTCCTCTGCAAGAGCAGCACCTATCCTAACTGCTGAGCCACCTCTCCAGCCCCTCTGCTTTGTTTAGATGAGTCTTGACTAGGTTTCTTGCCTTTTTCCAAACATCTATATCATCCTTTTGCTGTTTTGTTTGGTTTTTGTCTCACTTATGTAGCCCTGGCTGACCTGGACCTCTCTGTAGAAACTGAAGCTGGCCTGACCTGCCTGCCCCCCTAGTGCTGGGATTAAAGGTGTGTCCCCACCAACACATCTCACCCAACTCCCCACATTTTCATTGTTCTAAAGCACCGGAAAGGAATGGAGAAATGGCTAAGTAGTTAAGAACGCTGCCGATCCTAGCACTCCACAAGGGGATTAACAAGTCTGTAACTCCAGTTTCACAGTACCCACCCTCTTCTGGTCTCTGTGGCACAAACATGGGGCACAGATACATATGGAGGCAAAACCATATACCAATAACACGAAGTTCTTCTAAGAGTGAAGTGTGGGAGCGTTACTGATTCCTTTACACTTGGTCTGTGTCAAACATCACCTGTCAGCAGAGGAAATACTCAATACAGGGATGAATATGAAGCACCATAACAAGCTCAGGCCGGGACTGGAGAAAGGGCCAGTGAGTAACACACTTGCTGCTTCTGCAGAGGACCCAGATTCGGGTCCCGGCACCCACAACCATCTGTAACTCCAGTACCAGGGAAGCTGGCAGCACTGGCACCAGGCACACATTGGCATACATGCAGCAAACACTCACACACCTAAAATAAAAACATTTTTATTTAAAAATAAGTGAATCTTTTTTTAAAAGTTTAATTTTGGGTTTGTAGCAAAAAAGATCTGCCAATCCCCTGTGGCATACCAAGTAAAGGGGGGAACACTGGGAGGCTGTATTTCAGAATTTTCTAGAGGAACAAAGTATCTTTCTTTCCAAGCACAGCACGTGGGTAAAATATCCCAAGATAAAATGTAACTCTTACAACAGCCTGTCAGAGTTCTGATTCATGGTTTCTGTATCAATATCTCTACACTCTAACCACTTTAAAGCTATGTCTAAAATTGATTTTTTTTTTTAAGTTTATGGGAAATTGTGATAGGTGTAGAGATAAGAAATACCAGGCTGGAGAGATGGCTCAGTGGTTAAGAGCACTGACTGTTCTTCCTGAGGTCCTGAGTTCAAATCCCAGCAACCACATAGTGGCTCACAATCACCTGTAATAAGATCTGATGCCTTCTTCTGGTGTGTCTCAAAACAGCTACAGTGTAGCAACATGAAATAAAAAAATAAATCTTTAAAAAAAGAAAAGAAAAAGAAATATCAGACACTGCCAGGAAGTGGTGGTGCACGCCTTTAACCCCAGCACTGGGGAGGCAGAGGCATGTGGACCTCCAAGTTCAAGGCCAGCATGGTCTGCAGAGTCAGTTCCAGGACAACAAGCAAGGGCTACACAGAAAAACCCTGTCTTGAAAAACTAACAAAATACTATTTTGGAGGTAGGTCTGTTTTCTCAAAGGGACAGCATAGCCTCCTGTGGATTAGTCCAATTGAACCCACACACGAAAGCTCTGTAGCTCTGCGTGCGCATCAGTGAGACAACATTGAACACATCAGTGAGACAACATTAAATACATCAACGAGACAACATTAAATACATCAGTGAGACAACATTGAACACATGTGACGCATGCTCTTCCAACAAACCGGAGATCAAGAACCAGCCTAACCTATGCCAAGGAAAGCTCAGGACACAAGGCCAACATCAGCCTGTGGGGTGAATTGAGCCAGATGACACCAATAAAGCAATTCACTCCATCGCTAGGGACTTTTCTTCTACATTTTGCGTAGCCTGAACATCTCTGCAGCTCAAGAAATCGAAGGACCTTAGTAGAACTTAATTCTGCATAGGTTTGCATTACAGAATGAGTCCTATGACTATTCAATTCCACTCCCAAGCATAAACAAAGCATCCCTTCTTTAATCCAATGCCTACATGTCCTTCAAGAACTTGAACTGACTTCCATAACTCTCCCTAACTCTGTTCTAACATCAGCTTTCTTTCCAACACAAACTTGAACTGACTTCCATAACTCTCCCTAACTCTGTTCTAACATCAGCCTTTCCTTCCAACACAAACTTTCCGTTCTCTATCTTCAGCTTAAAGTTTGTCTTTCCAAGAGAAAGGGTGTTTTGTTTGTTTTACAGCACTGGATCTCATACATAGCTGGGTAAACACTCTACTACTAAGTTCCACTCCCACTCTTAAAAGTAAACTTTCTAAAGACAAAGATGGTGTGTTTTAGTTTAGAACAACATACATGCACAAACATACTTAAAACTCAGTAGGCTGAATATAAAGATTAGTAGAAATGCAAGGCCCTGGGTTCAACCTCCAACAACAGTGGAGAAAAAATATTTACAGTCACCTAATATTCTGTGATCTATTAATCCAAACAAGTCAGTCACTGAACCATAATCAAATGATTAGACTTATTTACAGACCAAAAAAACCACAGAACAAGACAAATCTAAGACCCATGAATGCCAAGCTGTACGCACTAGGAAATGCCACCACAAACTTTACCAAGTCCTAGTCACATACAGAGCAGCAGGCATACAGTACTGAGGAGTCATAGCTCAGCATGTACATTACACACCCACCTCCAATCTCAAAACAAAGCTTTTAGAGCAAGAAAAAGTATATGCTATTTTACTTTAACCTTTTTTAACAACAGTTGGGATGGATGTGTTGGCATATCAAAACTGTAAATTCTTCAGAGATATTCCAGTCAGGATAAACATGTAGACATCTAGATGAATGACTATTAGAACACAGCCATTATACTAAATGATCACTGTGGTCAAATAAACAAGTTGCTGCTAAGCTCAGAACTCTGACAGGTATTAAGAGAAAGGGTTACAGGAGTCTAATGAGCAGTGGCCTTCAAGATTGTCCTCTACCTGAGTAAACAGTCCCATATAACCAATGACTTTCCCAACTTCTCTGTGCAGTCATAGTAACACAATATACAGGAACAGAACAAAACCACATGAAAATCAGAAATCATATACAAAGCCAATAAATCATATTACACATAAATCACTCAAAACAAATTAACTTCTGCCTCCTTAGGAAAATGGCTGTAGACATTTGTGGCTACAAAATTAACAGATTCATGAAAGCATCAATTACTTACCACACCACTGCATGACTTCGTTTTCACATCCAGCTTTACCAACCCAAAACCTTCAAAACACAAGAGAGCAAAGATAAGATTCTTCTGCAGAAAAGATGCATATGCACTACTCACATTACAGTTAACAAAACTCCAAAGTCCAGGGAACAAAAATGTACTAATGCACACACCGGAATGAACACTTCCAAGTGGTCAGTCCTACTGAGGTGATAACTGAGGTGACAGCAGCTGCTGCCCAGTGTCCTGTAACAGGCTCCACTTCCTGACTCATACGCCCCTTTCAAGCCATTGTTAAATGTTACCTTAGAAAATCACTTCCTCAGATGTGACACACTTAGGACATTGTTTATGGTGACACACTTAGGACACTTATCCCAAAGGGCTAGTACCAGAAGTCAAAGGGCAGTGGTATGTGCAATACAGTTTTCAAAAAACTCAAATTCACTCTAAAAAGCCCAAACTCTCAAGGTTTCTGCCTACCAGGAGTCACAACCATTAAAACAGTAATTCCAGGCAGCTCTATCCAACCATGGCCTGAACTGTTCTACAAGCTCCCCGCTCCCAACCCACCCCCGGAGTTGGGGGTGGTACCTGCCGCCCATCACTTGGGAGGCAGAGGCAGGTAGATCTGAGAGTTCAAGCCAGCCTGGTCTAAAGAGTGAGTTCCAGGACAGCTAGGGTTACAGAGAGAGACCCGGTCTTAAAAAATAAAATAAAGAGTAAGCTTTTCAACCGTGACCAGAAGAAAGGCTAAGAAACTGAGGTGCACATGCACCCGGTGGAAGCATGAGTGCGGCAGGATGTTCAGTCTAGAAAAGCAAAGCGATTAATTTCCTGAAGAGGTCCAAGCATACATTTTCTCTTTTATGTTAAAATTAAAAGAAGAAAAAGTCCTTACCAAATCCTTTGTTGAAAATATCTCTGGCAGCTTTGCCAAGGTCAGCATAGGGTGGAGGGATACAAATTGCTAGTGAAAAGAGAGATTCTACAGTTAATGTGACTGGACTATGACCTACTGCTAATATTTACATTCAAGCAGTCCAACCGGAGTTGTTTTTGATGCCACTAGAACTACAAAAAATAAGTAGCCATCCATAACAAAAACTTACTGCTCAATAGTTATGTGGTGATAGAAACCTGGGACCTTTCTACCCATTTTCAAGAATAGGGTGAAGCCTTTCTAATTCCTAAACATAGTGTCTACAGCCTCAGAGGACTAGCACCAATGTACACAGTTGGGAAAACTCAAAGTGACTGACTGATTGAACTGAGATAAAAAAACAAAATTTAAGATTAGGCATTCTACCCTAACAAACCCCTTGGAAAGACTTCCAAAAACAAAAACAACACCCTGGGAACTGACATATCTAGGCACAGGGGTAAAAAAATACAACCACCTATGTTTCAATCAAGTGTCTACTGCGACTAAATATCAAACCGCAGGCACTTTTAAACACATTAATACCGCTCCCAAGTCCTCCGCCAAAAGTGAGGCTTAAGGGCAAGGAATCTGAGCTCCAGCAGCAGCTCATTCATTCTACAGAGCGCATCCACGCCCTTAGGAACACGTGTAATGACCTTGCAGTGCACTCGATCTATGCAGGCAGACAGCGAACTACTTCCTCTTGCAAAGTGACTGATCTAACTCTCCCTCCCCAAGATGGAAGTCAACAACTAGTTGTTTAGTTTGCTTTCGGATTGGTAAATGACACATCCAAAAGCCAAGGGTGGGTGCGGCCAGGGACCAACGCCCCAGGCGCGAGCCCCCTATCTGCAACCCAACAGCTCAACACCACGTCTGTCAACAGAGTTGGCAGTAAGACTTAGGGGCCCGCGCAAGGAAGCAAACTTTCCAAGTCCTTGCAGGAATGTGGGTCACGGCGAGACCAGCTAAGAGACCAGCTACGGTTTTCTAAAGAGGAACAGCAGACCCATTGCCCCATCGCGCTAACACCTCTGTGCTACTTACGCCGTTGGCATACCGGTACACAACATTCACCCATGGCGAAGTCGCGGGGAAAAGGTGATCTGTAGAAGGGACAAGAAGTGTGGTCAGGGGACGGTCAAAGGGTCCACTAGGGATCTCGGACATTAGAGCAAGGGCCAGGGCCTCTGCGGCCATCTTAGGGGACCAGGGCCGCCCTGAGTTCACTCAGGCGGCCGACCCGCCCTAGGGCACCAGATTCGGCAAGAGGAGGGCGCCATAGTACCTGCGGGTGTCCTGAGGGGCGCTGCCGCCACCGCTCGGCTCGCAGCTGAGGCCACTCCGCTATCTGGAAGTTGCGCTGCAGCCACCGCGGCTGGAGGGCGAAGTGAAGGAGACACCGTTGCGCCCCGCCGCAAGCCTGGCCTCCCCCAGCCAGGTCCCCGCCGCTGCCGCCCGGGCTGTCCAACGCGCCTGTCCTTGCCGCGCCGCCCGCTGCCCACTCCCACCTGCTCCGGAGTGACCGCGTGGGTTGAGAGCACGGCTGTCTCCTTGGGTGAGCTGTCTCGAACCGTCCGGCAGGGATGGGGCGAGCAGGAGCTGCCGGGCCTCGGGTCAGGCAATGTCCAGGGCAGCCCCAGAGGCGAGGACCGGGGAACGGCGGAGGCGGCGCAACGGCACCCGCGCGGTCAGGATGGGAGTGGCCACGCGAGTGGCGACGGGGCGGGGCGGTGTGCCCCGCAGGGTCACGTGCATCCTCTCGGCCTCCGCTGAGTTCTCCATCCTGGAGAGCTGGACTTAGGGTCCTGGCTGAAGGGGATGAGGCACTTTCCGCAAGTGCAGCCTCCGTGCTCTTCCTATCTCGGTTCACTGCCCACCGCAACGTCCTCCTCTGCTGGGTCTAGGCTGGGCTCCAAAGGAACAAACTTGAGCCAGTCTCTGGACATTTCTCTCAGAGCCTCAGGGTTGCGCTCCTGCAGCCTCCTTCCCACCCATATATGGTATGGATTCACACACGCGCAGAAGCACATTCTGCAGTAGGAAAAGAAGCTTTCCCTGATTGAGAGGCCTGGAGAGATGTGGAAAGAACTGTAGGCTTCATGTTGACCAGTCATTAGAATGCTGCTCACAAATTCTCTTACATGCGCAAGAAGAGTGAGGGAGCAGCCGGTCCTGGGTCCTATACTGTAGCCCCAGATCTTGGGAGGCGGGAGATTACGACCAGTTTGAGGCTAAACTACAGCGTGAGGCAAACAGGCTAAAAAAGAAGAAATCTACAAGTTAATAAAGATAGAAATAGGCTTTAGGAGGAGGCGCAGTGGATAAGAACTCTTGCTGTGCAAGCAAGAGGACCTGGGCTGAGATCTCAGCACCCACATTAAAAGCCAGGAGTAACTCCAGAAATAGAAACAAGAGGGTCACTGGGGCTCTCTGTAACCTGGTCTGCAAACTGTGTTCTCTAAATTCTGTATCAGATTCTGTCTCAGTGGAGTAAGGTGAAGAACAGTAGACACGATTCGAAACACACACACACACACACACACACACACATACACACACACACACACAGGACAGCCATACAGAAGACTAGAAATGGAGACAACTGACAGGTCAGTTCAATAAACTCAAATAATTTAGCCTGTGGAGCTCAGCAGAGTGTCATCTCTAAGACACTGTTTAATAGCCGTACAGTTGCACTTGAGAGCAAAGACACCAACACATATGCACTTATAACTTAGTTGTCCCTGACCTCTTCCTTTACTCAAGTACTGTTAAGTCTTCACTCTCCTCCTAAACTGGGGGAAAGATGGCTAGATGGAATTCCACCCCCCCCCAATCCAAAACCCAAGTTTAAAGTTACACACCAGTATGTTTCTCTCCCATGAGCAAGGCTAGCCAGCAACCTTACCTGGTTGCAGCTGGGATTGTGTTGTAAAAGTTAAGTGGGAAGAATTTTTGTGTGTGAGAACGGGCTCCCGCACCTCACTCGTTCCTACATTCAAGCTCAGGCAGGTTGGTCTGCAATGGACCACCAGAGACAATCTGTCCTAACTGTTGGATGCTTTTGATGGGGTTTTGCTGCTTGTGATGGAGTTTGGTTCCCCCATCCATTGTCTCACAACACCGCCTGCCAGAAAAACTCAGTCTGCTAAATTAGTTACCTCAATTACCTAAAGCAGGGCTTACTCATGAATTACCAGTCACCATTTTTGATCTCTACTTTCTCTGACACAAGTCTGAAGCTTTAGTCGTAAAGTATGTGAGCGGTACTTAATGGCCACTGGGGGCAAACTCCTACCTAAGCAAAGAATACAGCAGTGGGAAAGATGGTGACTCCTTCCCATCATAAAGACACAGCTGACACTCCTATGTAAAAGACAGGTTGGCAAGAGAAATTTGTAACTCATTTACCTGATCATGATTTTATAGTATACACAAGCCACCAAACTGAAGAGCTCAAGCATCCAAGGTGAATTATTGATTTTTTTTTTGAATTAGTGATTTTTTGTGCTTAGGTTGCATGAAGCATGGACAGCTGTATAGGAATATAAATGAAGAAAAAGAGTGTAATCTATTATAACAGAATGAGTAGGGATCCCACAAGGTCTGTCCAGGTAACCCACCCCCCATCTATAGGTAAGGACTCTTTCTAAAAAGGATGGGGGGAGGTGGTTTTCTTGGTGTAATGCTGGGAGCTGAACTAGTGTTAGACCAGCAGTATACCACTGAGCTATAGCTCCCTTTTAATTCTACAAAACCATGTCTCTCACTAAGCTGCCCAGGAAAGCCTTGAACTTGCCATATTCTTCTTCCAGCTACTGGGGAGACAGATGTGGGCTCCCTGGGGCAAGCTTAATTAGGTGGAATTGGCAAGCTCTGGACTCAGTGAGAGATTCTGCCTCAGTGAATCAAAAGAGCCATTGATAAAGACACATGCATACGCCCACGTTTGCACATGTGCCCACATGCAAAAATATGTTATTTCCCTGGCCAGCATAGCTCTGATCCAAGAACCCTGGCTAGGGGCAGTGACGGAGTGAAGGAAAGACAGTCACCCTCATACAGAGAAAGGAGATCAGGTAGGGTTCTCTAACTGCTACCTCCCACGGCAACCTGGGGTCTCAGTGTGTTTATTACGGGTAGGGTTCGGGTAGGGTTCGCTAGCTTGGTAGGAGGTGTCTGTAGGCAGCAGTCTGAGGAGGAAGCGGCAGTTGCTAGCTTTTGCACTACAAACGGTCACAGCTCCCGAGAGAGCTTCACCACTGCTCTTGAGCCTGGTCCACATGGGTAACAGCTTTGCCAATTGCCCCATGGGTTGGAGGCCCTGGGATTCTTGACACAGCCATACCCATGTTAAGATACACTCTCTCAGGACTTCATTCACTCAATGCTTCCTTTGCCCCCTACATACATCACAAATGCACACACACACAAATTTACTAATTAATTACGTAAAGGTCTTATGATCTGTTAATCACGGTAGGTCAGAGAATGTGTTTGTGGTAGGCCAAAGTGAGTGTTTTTAAGCTTTGAGGCTTTGGGGGCAGAATTTTACTTCCCTATGACTTGCTCCTGATTTTAAAAAAAAAAAAAAAAAAAAAAAAATCTGGGGCCGGGAGGGGGGTTGGAAAATTAAAAAAAGACGAAAAACAAATCTAATTTCTTGGCTTCCCTTGGGTAAAGAACAAAGATAGGACAGGATCAGTTCAAAGAGAAACTCTACTTCAAGGCCTTCCTTCACTTTGAGCAGGATTTAGTGAACACACCTGCATATCCACATTCAAACTCCTTTAGAAGACGACTAAGGCATGTGTGATTCCCGAAATCTCGGCGTTTGAAAGGTGAAGGCGGGAGAATCGGGGCGGTGTCATCCTTGGCTACATGGGGAGTTTGATGCCAGCTTGGGCTGCAGAAGAACCTGAATGTATGAGACTGAAAACAACAACGAGTCTGACAAGACAGACTGTAGGACAGAGACTTCCTCACACTGTGGTGTGCCTTCCTCTGCTAGACCTGAGTTTCTAAACTGGGAAGGCAGCACACGCCTGTAATCCCAGCATTCGGGAGGCAAAAGCGGAAGGACCAAAAGTCTGAAGGCCAACCTAGGTTACTTAGACTCTGTCTTATTTATTATTTATTTATTTATTTATGTATTTATTTATTTAATTTCTTAACACAGGGTTTCTCTGTGTCGCCCTGGCTGTCCTGGAACTAACTCTGTAGACCAGGCTGGCCTTGAATCTACAGAGATCCCATCTGTCTCTGCCTCCTGAGTGCTGAGATTAAAGACACCATCACCTGGCTTTAGACATTTTATTTAAAAAGCTAATTAATTAATTAATTACTCAGACCAAATTATACCAAGGGGCAGGGATGGGGGGCCCGGGGTGTGTGGTTAGGCTACATCTTTTGAAAGAAGTGTCAGTGAATATGTGGATATTTCAAATCTCCAGGCCACGGTTTGGTCATAGAGTCATTTACATTCTTGTATGCAAGAACGTTTACTCCCTTCAAAGACACCCCACCTCAACCATCTAACCCTCCTCATACCAGAGAAGAACTCCCGGACTTTTAGTTCCCTGACTACAGTTCCTGTGAACCAGATACTAGCGCTCTGCCCCTCCCCACATCAAGCACGTGATCGTGAGATAAGCACAGTGTTTCACGGACATTCTCGCACAGGAAGATGGCAATGGAGCCATTGGTCCACAGCAATTCTAAAATCCAGCCTAGTAAACTCAGCCTTACTCCTGCACGGGCTCCAGAAGGTCTTGTCAGAAGGGCTGGCCCCCTACACACGTTCTCTCTTCCTGACACTGGTTCTGACACTCACCGGGAAACAGCCACGCCAGCCCATTAGAAGCCCAATCTCCTTGCATTTATATGGCCCTGGACAATTTCATGGGCTTAGAGATGTGTCCCTGGCAACTCAATCTATCCTCAGGACAAACAGAGACTAAAGTTCATGCAGGCCCAGCAGCAGGCCCGGGAAGGCTCACTTGGGATTCTAGAAGTTTCTGCACGTCCCAAAGGGTCTAGATATGGAGACCGTGGCCTGAGATGCCATTCCTCCTGGAGATGGGCACAATTTGAGAAGGATTCAAGTGGGATCGGTGGTTTCCAAAGTGGGATGGGTGTGGGAGAAAAAAATCTAGAAGTTGAGAACTTGAGAGAGGGAGTGAGAAAGAGAAAGGGAGGAGAGGGAGAGCGGAGGGGTACTAGGATTACAGTGGTTGGTGAGGAGAGTCTGACCTATGGAGCAGAAATGAAGTTCACTGGTTGAGTAAGGGTAGGACTTTGGTGTGAGCTTCACCACCACATCTCAAACAAGAGTGGGACTGGCACATCTTGTTGGCAGAGACACTGGGAGTAACCTGGGAGTTAGAAGATACAGAGTGGCGAGGACAACCCTGAGTCAGGTGCCAAAGTCCTCGGTGACTAAACAGGAGTGATCGGCCAATGGGTCATAAAGGAAGAGAGAATCGGGGCGTAGTCCAGACGTAGGGCATTACCTGGTATGTGCAAGACCTGAGGTCTTCCCTTCCTCCTCCCAACGCCACACGCAAAAACAAAAATGGATCAACAAGTTGAAGATGCTATAGCTAACGGCATAAACTCAATCTTGCTGGACAGTGTATGAGGAAATCAGTGTAGAGGCCTATACAGGCCTGGCTGGGGGTCGGCATGATCAGAGACTGTGTAGAGACTGGGGAAGGGGAGAAGAAAAGTACTCAGTGGAAGACTCAGGTTGCTTGTTTCCAGCCACAACATGGGTTTTAGAGAGCACAGAGGAAATAGGGCACACTACGGCAGGGAGGCCTAGTAGGAAGAGCACAGACAGGGTGGGAAACTAGTGTCTTAGGGTTTCTGTTGCTGGGACAAAACACCATGACCAAAAAGCAAGTTGGGGAGGCGTGGTGGTTTGAATAGGAATGCCCTCCCCCCAGACTCGTGTCTTTAAATGCTTGGTCCACAGAGAGTAGCACTATTAGGAAGTGTGACCTTGTTGGAGGAAGTGTGTCATTCTGGGGGTGAGCTTTGAGGTCTCCTGTGTTCAAGCTACATTCAGTGCGGCACACAGTCTCCTGCTGCCTTCAGGTCAAGATGTAGAAACCTCGGCTCCCTCTTCGACGCCATGTCGAGCTACATGCCACCGTAACGATAGCAAACTAAACCTCATCAGCCCCAACTAAATGTTTTCCTTTGTAAGATATTGTCAAGGTTGTCACAGCAATAGAAACTCTATACGGGCTGGAGAGATGGCTCAGCGGTTAAGAGCACTGACTGCTCTCCCAGAGGTCCTGAGTTCAAATCCCAGCAACCACATGGTGGCTCACAACCATCTGTAATGGGATTCGATGCCCTCTTCTGGTGTGTCTGAAGACAGCTACAGTGTACTCATATATAATAAATAAAGAAATCTTAAAAAGAAAGAAAGAAAGAAGAAACCCTAACTACGACAGGAGGAAAGGTTTTGTTTGGCTTACACTTCCATATCATTGTTCATCACTGAAAGAAGTCAGGACAGGAACTCAAACCGGGCAGGAACCTGGAGGCAGGAGCTGATGCAGAAGCCATGGAGGGGTGCTGCTTCCTGTCTTGCTTCCCGTGGCTTGCTCAGCCTGCTTTCTTATAGAACCCAGGACCACCAGCCCAGGGGTGGTACCACTCACCATTGGCTGGGTCCTCCCACATCAACCCCTAATTAAGAAACTAACTTACAGCTGGATCTTACGGGGGCATCTTCTCAATTGAGGTTCCCTCCTTTTGGATGACTAGCCAGCACAGCTGGGAGGGACAGAAATGCACACAGGGACTTGTATTTGAGGCCATTAGTGCCCACAGTCAGCTGTGAAGGATCTCCTGGAGATAACTGGTCTCCAAAGTTCGGTCGGTACATGTGATGATCTCCCTACTATGCGTGTAGAACTACGGGCATGAGCTTGTTTGAGGTCTACAATCTCAGGGTGCCGTTTTCTAAGCACACTACGGCAGGAAAAACACCGATCAAGAGACAGCCGCATTCCAAAGGCAAATTAGGGAAACACAATCGTTCCTCAGCTTTCCAGAGCAGAACAGAGTTGGGCTCCCTCTAACTGTCTTGGGGTTCCTGTTGCCGTGAAGAGACACCATGACCACAGCAACTCCCACATTTAACTGGGGCTGACAGTTCCAGAGGTTTAGTCCGTCATCATCATCATGGCAGGACACGGTGTCATGCAAGCAGACAACAGCGTTGGAGAAGGAGCTGAGAGTTCTACATCTTGATCCACAGGTAACAGAAGGAGACTGTAGTTCCGTGTTCAGCGTCTTCCCTTGGGAGTGTTCAGGCACACTGCACACTGTGGGGTGGGGTGGGGGGTCTTCTCCAAGGATTTTAGTGTTACATCTCTCTTAGATAGTATTCAGTAAAACAGCTCTCTTAGACGTTATGCACGAAACAGTGTGGGTACCTTACCCAGGTTTAACAAGGACTCTATGAACCTTGGAGGGTGGGAAGGGGTTCTCAAGGAGAAGGTAGGTCATTGGCTGGACCTTCACGGACTGGGAGTGCCTCATTTGCACGGAGAAGCATTCCAGGAATCCCACCCAGATGCTTGCGGAGCAGGCTCTTATCTAGAGAGAGGAGGTCGAACCTGTAATTTTTGCCAAGGACTATGTGACACTCTTCATGTAGGAGATTGGGTGTCAGGATCCCCAAATCAGGCAGAAAAGAGGAAGCCCTGCTAAGAAAGACCCAGGAAAGCTGTCCAGACGTGGTAGACTGTGACCTTAATAGCGGAGTCCAACAGGAGACCGGGTGTCCAACTGGGCATAGCTTGAGTAAACGAGACCGCAAAGCCCATCCCCAGAGTGACACACCTCTTCCAGCAAGGCCACACCCTATTCTAGCAAGACCCTGCCTCGTAATAACGCCTCTCCTTATGGGCCTACAGGGGCCAATTACATTCAGACTGCCACACTAGTTTAGTGTCTAGTTAGATGATTAAGTAGATGGTGGACCAGCTGCTTAAGAGTACACAAAGTAGGTGCGAGCTTCACATAGCCCCTTCCAGCTGATGCCAGGATTGGTCCAGAGACTGAGGTGAAAGGACCTCGTTGTTCACATCTACTCAGCAACCCGCAACCCTGGCGAAGCATTACTGTTGTTTTAACTTTCTGTTTTCAACAGATTTTATTTTGTACTTTAACCTATATGAGCATTTTGCCTGAATCTGTACTATGTGACTGTTTGGTGCCCACAGAGGCCAGAAGAGGTCATCAGATCTCCTAGAACTGGAGTTACACAAAGTGAGCCACCACGTGGGTGCTGGGAACTGAACCCCAGTCTTCTTTCTGTAAGAATAGCAAGTGTTCTTAACCACTGAGCAATCTCTCCAGCGTCCGAAGCTCAACTTTTATTTTACACACCCCCCGCCCAGTGCAGATGGTACATTTAATACTTTAAAATCTTCAGCTTACACATTGTTGAGAGTCTAATATTCAGGGCTGGAGAGATGGCTCAATGGTTAAGAGCACTGACTACTCTCCCAGAGGTCCTGAATTCAATTCCCAGCAACCACATGGTGGCTCACAACGTCTGCAGTGGGATCCAAGGCCCTCTTTTGGTGTGTCTGAAGACAGCAACAGTATACTCATATAAAATAAATAAATCTTTTAAAACGTTGGTATTAATTTATAAGTTTTTCAATTACAGTTTACCTATATCACTTTTTTTTTTAAAGATTTATTCATTTATTATATATAAGTACACTGTAGCTGTCCTTCAGATACACCAGAAGAGGGCATCAGATCTCTTTACAGATGGTTGTGAGCCACCATGTGGTTGCTGGGAATTGAACTCAGGACCTCTGGAAGAGCAGTTGGGGCTCTTAACCACTGAGCCATCTCTCCAGCCCCCTATATCACTTTTTAAAGATTCTGCTCTTTAACTGTGAGAACTATTTCTTCCTCAACTGTAACGCCCCTCCCCAGCCGACATGTAATAATGCTGACATAGACGTCCATCATGAACATAATTAAATAATTGTGATTAACACATGCCAGGCACTTCCTTGCTCTGAAAGGTTTATATGCTTTATTAAGTTCCCTCAGAGAACATGAGTAAGTCCCCGGTCCTGAATGAATACAGCTGGTTCCTTAAGTCAGGGAGGCACAATTTTAACCTAGCTCTGTTAGAGTCAGAGGCAGACTAGACTGTGTTAGCCACCAGTCACTCTGTTACCTACTGTACTCAAAGCCTTACCCGCTGGCTGGGGGAGCCGACACAAAAGAAACAAGAAGTCAACTGCCTTAGGCCAGACATGGCTGCAGACAGCTGCCTTCCTAACTTTCCCCTTCTAGATTGTACGTGAGGGCCCGAGCCTCCAGAGTCAGCAAGGGAGCAAGAGCGTCATTGGGTCACTGCCCAGTCTGTCTTATGACTCGCACCCCACGCCTTTCAGTTTCTGCTGTGTGGCTGCCCTGTGTCTCTCGCATTGGTGTGGGAGGCAGTGGAGGGGAGACGAGGAAGAATTCCGGGCCGCAGGAAGTCACAAGGGCAGTTTGGCAGGCTGCCTGGACGCTCCGCACAGAGAAAAACTGGGGAGGAAGCAGAGGGACAATGGACTATTATTTCGAGCTGTGGGAGACTGGTCAGTTTGGCACTGGGTGACCTACCAGCCTGCACTGACTGTTAGTTGAGGGCCACTGGATTTTAAATAATTCAGACCCCAGGTCTGGAGCAAGGGCTGGATGCCTTAGCATGGGCCCACGGAGGCACCCCCTTCCCCCATACCAGACTACACCTTCAACCTCCATCTTCTTATAAACACATCGGTAGCCCAAACCATGATAGCTTTCAAAGTGATCCATTGTGAATCCTGGTAAGAGGTGACTACCAGGATTCTGTTTTCTACCTGTGTATGCGGCTGTAGATCAGACTCTAGCGAGACTCAGAGAAGGATTTCAACCTGTTTCCAGGCCTAGCGTTCTGCTAGGAGGGGAGGCTATTCCCCAAGGTTATTGATTGGTTAACTCCACATCTCCAAGGAAATGGTATCAGAGAACTGAGGCTGTTTGGGGGCTGTAGCTCCGAGGATTGGGTTCAATCCCCAGATCCCTCTAACTCCCCAGAAAAAGGCAGACAGAAAGAAAAAAAAAAAGCAAGTGTCTTGAGACAAGCTACAAAAGACACACTATCGGAATGGACTGGTGCTTTCTGCAGGGGTCAGAACTGCAGGTTCCGTTAATTCAAAATAACGAGGGCCAGCAAATGAGACCCGTTTGGCTGAGTTAGACACATTAGAAAGAAATCTGCTTTGTTACCTTTTGGATGCCGTGGGGCTACGCTAATAAGCTACCCCTCTGTGTAGGTCTTAAGAGGACTCTGCTTTAACAGATGAGGAGATTTTTGGGGTTGGGGATTTGGCTCAGTGGTAGAGCGTTTGCCTAGGAAGCGCAAGGTCCTGGGTTCGGTCCCCAGCCCCGGAAAAAAAAAGAAAAAAAAAAAAACAGATGAGATTTTCTAAGTCAACTCGTCCATTGTTCATATGGAGCTACTGGCCAGTGAAATGGCTTTGTTTATATCATGGTATTTTAGCTTAACCCTATTTGTCAATGGTGTAAGGCATCCGGTTTGTCGTCTGTAAATTAGTGAGTTCTCAGACAGTGTGCTTCAGTGGTCTCTCAGGATGTTATCAAGGATCGTGTAGGTCTTGGGGCATGGCACAGTGTGAGAGTGCCTGCCCCAGCATTCCTACACACACACACACACACACATGAGTGTGCTCGGCAGTGTTTGTGCACACTGAGGCCAGAGTTTGACATTAGGTGGCTTCCTCTATCACTTTCTACCACTTCTAAAAATCACATTTAAGGGCTGGAAAGATGGCTCAGCAGTTAAGAACACTGACTGCTCTTCCAGAGGTCCTGAGTTCAAATCCCAGCAACCACATGGTGGCTCACAACTGTCTGTAACAGTATCTGATGCCTTCTTCTGGTGTGTCTGAAGACAGCGACAGTGCACTCATATAAATAAAATAAATAAATCTTAAAAAAAATAAAAATCACATTTATTTATTTATTTATTTATTTATTTATTTATTTAAGAGAATGAGAACGGGGTTGGGGATTTGGCTC
Organism: Rattus rattus; assembly: GCF_011064425.1. NCBI lineage: Eukaryota > Metazoa > Chordata > Mammalia > Rodentia > Muridae > Rattus > Rattus rattus. The sequence goes on along the minus strand of NC_046165.1, from coordinate 91,597,237 downwards.
AGTGGTAGAGCGCTTACCTAGCAAGCGCAAGGCCCTGGGTTCGGTCCCCAGCTCCGAAAAAAAAAAAAAAAAAAAAAAAAAAGAGGATGAGAACAAGAATCAGTCCAGGGGGGTTAACTAAGGCTGTCTGGTCTTAATTTACTAGACTACTTAATTGACCCTTACTGTATTTTTTGAAAGAGAATCTCGCAGCAAGCCTCCAGTTCACTGTTACAGCTAGGTTAGTACGCCCCTGGGATCCTGTCTCCACCTCTTAGCACTGGGGGACTACAGAAGCAAACCACTATACCTGGCTTTTCTATGGTTTTAGGGGACCCAGACTCATATCTTCATGTCTTGGAGCTTGCTGGCCTTGCACTCACAAAGGTCCTCCTGCATCTGCCTCCCAAGTGCTGGGATTTAAGATGTGCACCGCCATGCCTGTTGAAGTCCACTTTTATAACACAGGGCATGCTCCGCGTAACCCACTTTTTTTTTTTTCCAGAGCTGAGGACCGAACCCAAGGCCTTGCGCTTGTTAGGCAAGCGCTCTACCACTGAGCTAAATCCCAAACCCCTCAACCCACGTTTAGAATATATATTCACTCTAGTAGCCCTGCTCCACCAGAAAAACCTTAACAAAACAAAGACAGTGTGTAGGTGTCCAGTCAAGAGGTAGCAGAGAGACAGGGTACCTGCAAAACTTAGGCTGGTGGCATCAGCCGAGGTTGGTCACATGAGCTAAGGGGAGACTTGCGACTTGCCGCTACTAAAGAATATAACCAATTATGTTCCTCCTTTCATGAGCATCTAAGCACGAAACAAGACATTTACACCCATGTGCAGGGCTCAGCTTGTCTTCTCCAGGAAGAAAGCAGCAACGAGCTGGGTCTTGACCTGTGTTTTGTCTCACCATAATAAAACTAGCTTGTAAGCTGAAAGATGATATTTGATTTGAAACAGACACTCAGAGGGATTTTACTTGTGAATCGCTGCGCATGGAAGGAAAAGGATAACAAAGTAACAACAGCCCATACCTGGAGGGCCTGGATGCCTGCTCCAAAGCTGAAAAAAGGAGCTGAGCTTTTAATGGAGCCAAGGCTGGCACTTCAAGGTGCAGGGGAGCAAAAAGCTAGGTGTGAGACAGAAGATCTGCTCTCCGTTGCCACCAACAGACCACATTAAATAGAGAGCTGGAAACACTATACATTGTCCATGATGCTGAAAACGCGAATGGAGTAGCTACGGGTCCCCACTGGGCCCATTCCTGTGGCTGTGGGACCGGGTGCCCCTAGGCCCTTCTCTCCAGGTAGGGCAGGCGGTTCATCTGGACTCACCAAAAGTGAAAATGGAAGCTTCAGGGCCTCTTGATACCAGGTCCTGTTTGAGTATACTAACAATAAATTTCTCCAGAGCAAACCTCGAAGGCAGGGCCATTGTAAAAGGGATAGTCTTTATCCCCTCAAATTCACATCAAAGAGTATGAGACCCACCATACACAACTTGGTGCCCTCTGTAAAAATACCTATGTGGTGTGAGGTTAAGAGCTGATATCCAGGAACACCTCTGTGGGCCCGACCTTGAGTGAAGTTCAGAGGGCAATTTACTGAGTCTGGAGACAAGGCTCAGTTGGTAGAGCATCTGCCAAGCGTGCATGGGTCCAGAGCGAGATGCCCAGCACTGCAAACTGGAAGCCGTAGCACAAACCTGCAATCCCAGCCGTCTGGAGGTAGAGGCAGAAGGTCCTGTTCAACTATGTAACGATTTTAAGGCAGGCCTGGCTAACAGCCTTGTCAGGGTTTTGTTTTGTTTTTTAATATTTATTTAATGTACACAAATAACACTGTAGCTGTCTTCAGACACACCAGAATAGGGCATCGGATCCCCATTACAGATGGTTGTGAGCCACCATGTGGTTGCTGGGAATTGAACTCAGGACCTCTGGAAGAGCAGTCAGTGCTCTTAACCTCTGAGCCATCTCTCCAGCCCGGGTTTTTTGTTTTGTTTTTTTTTTTGTTGTTGTTGTTTTTTGTTTTTTTTTTTTTTTTTTTTTTTTTTTTTTTCTTTTCTTTTTTTTTTTAAAGATTTTATTTATTATATATATAAGTACACTGTAGCTGTCTTCAGATACACCAGAAGAGGGCATCAGATCTCTTTACAGATGGTTGTGAGCCACCATGTGGTTGCTGGGAATTGAACTCAAGACCTCTGGAAGAGCAGTCGGGGCTCTTAACCACTGAGCCATCTCTCCAGCCCTGGTTTGGTTTTTCAAGACAGGGTTTCTCTCTGTAGCCTTGGCTATCCTGGAACTCACCTCATACTCACAGAGATCGCCTGCGTCTGCCTCCTGAGTGCCGGGATGAAAGGCTATAGTCACAACCACCAGGCTATGAAAACCCTGTTTTTAAAAGACTATTTAAAGGTAGTCTGAGAGAGAAGGCTGAATCAGTAAACAGACGCGCTAGTAAGAGAGCCCGACAGCAAAAGGGGAGGATTCTCCAATCTAGGCCACTTGGAGGATCTCAGATACGGTAACTCACCAAGTGGTGGCACAACCCCACACACTGATGCCTTCTGTAGATCTGGCTCTAACAGCTCACTGTCTTCCTTCCTTCAGACCCTGTGTGGTGAACAGAGCAAGAACTGATGCTCTTCCTTTAGAGATAAGGAAATTGGAGCCTGCAGAACCATTGTCCATTAAAGAATTTCCTCCTAGGTCTCTGTCCCATGCCAAGGACCGTCCTTGCCCCTCTGCCTCATGGGGCTTCATTCCTTCCTGCAGAGGTGGCCACATTACTGCCTACACGGAGGCATCTGCACCTCTTATGTCAACCGCCTCACCAGCTCTGGGTAAGCACTTTGTAGGACAGGCCAGATTATGAAGGCTTTGGGAAGGTGATGTCCCCTACCCCCAATATCCACCTTAATCTGTGGCTTAGTGTAACAAGCTTCATTTCTAAGTACGCTTGGGAGTGAAGGGCCAGTCACAAGGTGCATTTCACAGACCTCTTACGATGCTCAGTGGCCCCTTGTAAAGTGATGGAGGTGAGAGCCAACGCCTCTCACGCACTGGGGACCATTTTGTTCCTTCCCATATTTCTCAGTTCATCAAAATGAGCTTGGGATTTTGGAACATCTGAGATGTGGAACTTTGCTTGCAAAGTTTAAACAAATACTCTAATATCTGAAAACCTCTGAAGTCTGAAACTTTTCTTTCTGGCCCCAAGTATTTTGGGCAAGAGTTGCTACTCACCCATTAACACTTCAGTTCATTAATACTCCTGATAGCCACCCTAGGCCATTATGACAGATAGTTCAGCAGTTAAGAGCACAATCTGTTCTTACAGAGGGCCTGAGTTCAAGTCTCGGCATATCAGATGTGTGGGGGGGGGGCATGCAATAAAGACTGTGGACATGAGTGCTCCGTGGTGTAGTTAAGGGGAAAGTTATTTGTTAGATATGAGAGAGAAAACAGCCAAGGGCATCTGGAAGACCAGCACACAGAGAGAAAATAGGAAACTGAATATGGCCAGCCAACCGGACACAGCCCGGGCTAGCTATGAGAGGGGGAAATAACCAGAATGGAGAGTAGAGAGGGCATGGTGAGATTAGCTGGCGGGGGTGGGGGAGACCTTACCGTTATAGAGAACAAAACAGCTACCTGGGAGAAGAGAAGCCAGCATCCAGGGATGGAGGTTTTGAGATGTGTAACAGGTACCTGTAATACTGGGGGAGCCTAGAGGCCAGCATGCACTTCCTTATGGTGATAGGCGCCACAGGTCCCTTTGCCACAGGGGAAGGAAATGACTCCTATCCACAGACAAGAACAGGTTTTACAAGTTCCTGAGGAATGGTGGCTTTTATCTAAACCTCGTATGGTCCAGCTTGAGCTCCTTTCTCATATGTGGACTGCCTTTGGAGTCTGGAGAGTTGGAGTTCCCTTTAGACCTGACACTCACAGCTTCCTGCCATAGCAGTTCCAAGAATGGAAGCCTCTGGTCTTAGCAAGTATAGGCACTCAAAAGCACATACGTATGTACATACATACGTACATATGTACATACATACAATTTAAAATATGTAAATCCTCTTAGAACAATGGTTCTCAACCTTGCTGTGACAACAGTTGTGACTGTTAGCGTTCTGTCTAAGCTCCAACCCACAGTTACCAGGCAACAGCCAATTAAGCTCCACCCCACAGTTACCAGGCAACAAGCCTACCTAACACTATAAAAGGGGCTGCCTTCCCCTCTTGCTCTCTTGCTCTTGCCTCGCTGCTCCCATTCTCTCCCTATTCCTTTCCCCCTTTCTTTCCACATGCTCAGCTCACGCTCAGCCTCTGCCTCTCTCTCTCTCTCTCTCTCTCTCTCTCTCTCTGTCTCTCTCTCTCTGCCTTTCTCTGCCCTACTACTCGCTGAACTCCCCTCCCTATACCCCGAATAAACTCTATTCTATACTATACCTTCACGTGGCTGGCCTCTCAGGGGGAAGGGATGCCTCGGCATGGGCCCACGGAGGCACCCTCTTCCCCCATACCTGACTATACCCTCCTTAGGATATATCCCCCCCCTTCTCCCTTTTTATAAATACACCAGTGACCCCCCAACCATAAAATTATCTTTGTTGCTACTTCATAACTGTAACTTTGCTACTGTCATGAATCGTAACGTAAATATGTTTTCCGATGGCCTTAATGTTACCCCTGTAAAAGTGACCTCTGTGAGGTGACCCACAGATTGAGAACCACTGTTTTACAAGTTCGGCTCTGCTTTGTTTTTTTTTAAAGATTTCTTTCTTTCTTTCATGTGAGTACAGTGTAGCTGTCTTCAGATACACCAGAAGAGGGCATCAGATCCCTTTACAGATGGTTGTGAGCCACCATGTGGTTGCTGTGAATTGAACTCAGGACCTCTGGAAGAGCAGTCAGTGCTCTTAACCGCTGAGCCTGTTTTTTAAAAAGAAAGAACTATTATCACCTCCCAGTGGAGGGTAGAGAGGCTAAGTAACTCCCAAGATCACATGGGTAGTAGCAAGCACAGGAGCCAGTAATGGATTCTGGGCACTCGGCTCAGTAACGTCTGAAGCCACCGTGTTATGCAGCTTTCGGGAGGACACAGACAAAGGGTGGTTTGGTGGTTTGAACGAACTCAAGCAGTTCTGTTACTTAACTCAGAATGAGACAGAAGCCAGGTCTTCCTGCTGTAAGCCACACCTCACTGAAGTGTGGTGGTTGGGATTGCTAGCCATTCTTACTCAAAATGTAGTAACAGGAAGGATTGCAGAGGCCATGCTAGGGCACAGTGGTTGAGTTCGGAGTAGGAGGCCAAATACAATATAAAATTTCAATCCACTCAAAACATGCTCTGCCCCAAAAGCTGGGAATCGAAAGTGCGATGCCTTTCAGACGCTCTCATTATTTTCCCCAAGAAGACATCAGTGCCTGTTTTAGTTTCCTTTTCTGTCACTGTGATAAATATCCAGATAAAAGCAACATAAGAGAGAAAGGGTTCACTTGGCTCACAGGTATAGTCCATTACTGTGGGGCAGTCACAGTGGAAGGAACCTGTCACAGCTAGTCACACTACCTTCACAGTCAGGAGCAGCGAGTAATCAAGGCATGTGTGCCAGCACTCACCTTGATGTCTCCACTGTTATACAATACTGGGTCCCTGCCTGGGGAATGGTGCCACCCATAGTGGGCTCCCCGCTAATCAAGAAAACCCCCCCAAGGTGTGCCCACAAGCCAACCTGATTTAGATGGGTTAGATAGTCCCTCATTGAGGCTCCTTTCCCAAGTGTTTGGAGATTGTGTCAAGTTGATAAGATTAACCATCACACTACCTTTCAATTCGGATGCACCGAAAGGATGAAGCTATGCAAGTGGGAGCTGCTGGGTGAACTGGTCCCACAGGCTAGCCCCCGGAATAGGTCTTTGTATGAGGGAGCCACAGGAGGTCTCTGTAGCAGAATTTTAGAAGAGCATCGCACCTGACATTTACTCTGGAGCGATGGCCACGTAGCCTTGAAGTAATCCTTTTGTCAATGATCAGTGATTGTTACCTGAGATCCCTGGGGTTGCTCTTCCTTGGGGATTTCAGACCCATCGAGTAACCTCAGTCTTAAGACATTCCTGCAAACTTGGAATTCTTTTTTTTTTTTTTTTTTGGTTCTTTTTTTGAGCTGGGGACCTAACCCAGGGCCTTCGCTTCCTAGGTAAGCGCTCTACCACTGAGCTAAATCCCCAACCCCCAAACTTGGAATTCTTATAATGACCGTGTTTGCTTGGGTAATGGGACAACTCCTCGATCGGATAAGAGATTTTGGTATTTGGGAATTGCCTTGCTGGACGGCCTTTTCTGTAACAATCGATAGAAAGCACTCCCGTGAAGCTGCTAGTGTTCGTTTCCCCAGAACTGACCCCCCCTGCTACTGAAAACCCTAAGGTCATCCTGTAGAATCCATCTTTCTTCACTGTCCCCAGAGCACTGACAGGCCATGGCCCTGATGTCTGTCTGTGAGAGTCCTAGCATTGGCTAGGGGAGAGCACACATTTACCTTATTCTACTAGCACCCAGGCAACAGGGAAAACTGTCCAAAAACCCTACCAGCAGCTTCCCTTTGGGAAGGTTTTGAAAGGATGCGTGCACATACAGATTCCCGCTGCTTACCAAATGCCCTCAGGACTACCTTCACCTCTGCTGATTCCTGTCCTCCCCAAGGTTCCTCAGGCCACGAGTCAGGGACCTGGCCCACTCCGAAGCTCCTGGCTCACACTGCAGCATGGGGATCAAGGCTGAGCTGAATCAAGAGCCTAACACCCCACCCACTGTGCAAGGCTCTTAATCCATAGCTGAGGTCTCTGCTCAGAAAAAAATGAGGGTTACTACCATTTCTAATGACTTCTCCCAAGTGACCTGAATAGTCTTTGGTAGATTCCAAATACTGTCAAATTGCCCTGTGAACTGTTATGTTTCTGAGTATCGTGACAGAATGAGGTCAACAACTCCAGTTCTGAACACCAGGAAGACAGGGAAGGGCTCAGGATAGGATGGGAGGATAAAGCTGTCCCTGTTCATTAAATTATAAAGAACTTACAAAAGGGGGCTGGGAAGATGACTCTACAAGTAAAGTGTTTGCCGTGCTAGCACAAAGGTTCGAGTTTGAGCCCTAGAACCCATGTAAAAAGCTAAGCATGGTGTTGGGTGGTTATAATTCCAGTACTGGAGAAGCAGAGAGAGGCTGCTTAGCCTCCAGAGTGTGCATACACACACACACACACACACACACACACACACACACACACACACACACACACACACACACACACACACACAGTCTACAAAAGAACATACTGAAAGGGACTCTGGGCAGCCTGCACGTGGCAAACAGGCCTTGCCTTCATGGTTAGGTTACATTCCAAAAGCTAGGCACCATGGTCCATTTCCTTAGTTGGTCACTTCTCCCTCTTGAGGCTGGCTACCAAGGTCCAGCTCTCAAAGTATTGAGTCCAGCAACCAAAAACTACCTTGGCTCACCTAATTAACATGCCCAATTAAAACGAAACACTTCATCCTAACATAGGGTCTCCCTGCCCCCTTTACCTTTAGAAACAGCCATTTTCCTATGAGCCACATCCTGTCCCCTCTTTATCCACAGGCAGTCCTTTGTCTCACACAGGGACAAATACTCCACTTTCTTGCCCCTCCCTACTTTGTTCCTTCTTCCTCTTCCACCTCCTCCTGTCTTTGTCCTTTGTCCCTGTCTTGGGGTGTCTTGGGCTGACTCTAAGGTTCCC